>NC_068424.1:25719619-25739980 GCF_023373465.1 Oncorhynchus keta | reverse complement strand
AAAATGCTATGAAACATTCATGGGCATCTTTAAAATGTTGTAAAATACTTGTATGTTTGAGGAATTTTAATTATGGGATTTCTGTTGTTTTGAATTTGGCACCCTGCAATTTCACTGGCTGTTGGTGAGGTGGGACGCTACAATCCCACATATCACAGAGAGGTTAATTGAAGAAAGCACTGGAACCACAGCAAAATCAGTGGGATCTCGCATTTTGCAACACACGGTTTGACCAAACAAAGCTTTGGACGTCATTGATGACGTACTTCTGATAAAGTGATACACGCATCGGCACACTGCTTCGAAGTTTGCTGTTCTTTGATTTCAATTTATGCCTCAGACATCCAGTATCAAACATAACAACTGTCAAGTACTTTCTAGTAAGAAATGACAAATTCACAGCAACGTCTGGCAACAAGTTGTAATTAAGTTTCTGGAAAATGTACAATAACCTCCTTAAAGTGTAACTCGTTACTAGCACATTCTATTGCAGATGTTGCAGAACAATGTCAAGGGAGTTACCATTACCATTAAATGCTTAAACTGCTCCAACACTTCCACTGATGGTTGGCACAAATACACATTTCTTACCTCACACCCAAATATGCTAATGAGCTTCAACCACTACATTGCCCCACCTATATTTTAAAGTGCAGTGATGATCATACCTTATTTTCAAAATACTGGGTAGAAAAATCTCCCATACCTACAAAGGTACCGAGGTGTACCATGTGAGTTTATATGTGCAGCTGTGAAGTGTACATTCGATCTTATTGTACCCCAGGGAACAACACTGCACCCTAACCATAACCTTGTGTTAACTTCTCTAGGGTATGGGGCAGCATTTGGAATTTTGGATGAAAAGCATGCCCAAATTAAACTGCCTTCTACTTAGGCCCAGAATATAGGATATGCATATAATTAGTAAGAAAACACTCTACATTTTCCAAAACTGTTAAAATAATGTCTGTGAGTATAACTTGTTATGGCTGCTATCCCGATATCGGGATAAGTGTCATCAACCACCACTGAATAGCATAGCGCTACATACAATAAATATTACTATAAATATTTATATTCATGAAATCACAAGTGCAATATAGGAAAACACAGTTTAGCCTTTTGTTAATCCACCTGTCGTGTCATATTTTGAAATGATGCTTTACAGTGAAAGCAATCCAAGCATTTGTGTAAGTTTATCGATCGCACAATAAAACATTAAGTACACTTAGCAAAAGGTAGCTTGGTCAAGAAAATCAGAAAAGCAATCAAATTAATCATTTACCTTTGATGATCTTCGGATGTTTTCACCCACGAGACTCCCGGTTACACAACAAATGTTAATTTTGTTCCATAAAGATTATTTTTTAGATCCAAAATACCTGTGTTTGTTTGTCGCGTTATGTTCAGAAATCCACAGGAAAGAGCGGTCACGACAACGCAGACGAAAATTCCAAATAGTTTCCATAATGTCCACATAAACATGTCTAACGTTTTTTATAATCAATACTCAGGTTGTTTTTAAAATATATAATCGATAATATATCAACCTCAAATGTCTTTCACAGTAGGAGAGGGAAAAGCAATACCTATCCAAACTGTTGCGCAAGCAAAACTCATGTGACCACTTGACGTGATGTTATCGTTCTGGCTAATTTTTCAAAATAAAAGCCTGAAACCATGTCTGAAGACGGTTGACACCTTGAGGAAGCGATAGGAAAAGGAATCTGGTTCATATCCCTTTAAATGGAGCAAAGGGAGGCTATGGAACATGGAGTTTTCAAAATAGAAGCCACTTCCTGTTTGGATTTTCCTCAGGGTTTCGCCTGCAATATCAGTTCTGTTATACTCACAGACAATATTTGGTCAGTTTTGGAAACTTTAGAGTGTTTTCTATCCAATACTACTAATAATAATAATAATAATATGCATATGCTAGCAACTGAGACTGAGGAGCTGGCCGTTTATAATGGGCATATTTTCATCCAAGCTACTCAATACTGCCCCTGCAGCCATAAAAAGTTAACAGAACTGATTTGGCAGGCGAAAACCTGAGAAGAATCCAGTCAGGAAGTAGGATTTTTGTTATTGTTGTAGTTTTCTATTCAATGCCATGACAGTATCCATTGACTTAGGACTCAATTTGCAGTTCCCATACCTTCCACTAGATGTCATCAGTCTTTAGAAAATGTTACAGGCTTGTATTCTGAAAAATGAGGGAGTAAGAGCAGTCTGAATGAGAGGACCCTGCCGTGTCACAGAGCTTTTTCATGCGCGCGACCAGAGAAAGTGGCTTTCTTGTTTACCTTTTATATTGACAACGTTATTGTCCGGTTGAAATATTATCGATTAGTTAGGCTAAAAACAACCTGAGGATTGAATATAAACATTGTTTGACATGTTTCTATGAACTTTACAGATATAATTTAGATTTTTTGTCTGCCTGTTGTGACTGTGTTTGAGCCTGTATCCCAGCTGTAATTGATGCAAAAGGTGGCTCTACAAAGTATTGACTTTGGGGGGGGTGAATAGTTCAATCTCAATAGTGCATGCTCAAGTTTTCAATTTTTTTGTCTTATTTATTGCTTGTTTCACAATAAAAACTATGTTGCATCTTCAAAGTGGTAGGCATGTTGTGTAAATCAAATGATACAAACCCACAAAACAAAAATCGATTTTGATTTCAGGTTGTTCACAAATTCACGACGACTACCTTATACACACAATGTAAGGGGATGGAATAAGAATATGTACATAGAAATATATGGATGCGCCATGGCCGTGCGGCATAGGCAAGATGCAATAGATGTTATAAAATACAGTATATAGATATGAGATGAGTAATGTAGGATATGTAAACATTATTAAAGTGGCATTATTTAAAGTGACTATTGATATCTTTTATTAAATCCATTTATTAAAGTGGCCAGTGTTTTACGTCTGTATGCTGGCAGCAGCCTCGCTATGTTAGTGATGGCTGTTTAATTAACAGTCTGATGGCCTTTGATGCACCTGTACTGACCTCACCTTCTGGATAATAACAGGGTGAACAGGCAGTGGCTCTTGTGGTTGTTGACCTTGATGATCTTTTTGGTCTTCCTGTGACATCGGGTGCTTGGCCACCCACTTAGTTACCAGTGATCTATTCTCCATTCCAGGGAAAGGAGGGAGCAGAACCACCCTTGAATCCATAGTCATTGACAGTAAGTTGTGTGCAAAATGTATTATTATTATTTTTTTTGATACTCTGATCTTCAATGTGTATTGATTCCTACTAATCAGTTTTGTAAGAGCTAGGTTTGTACGAGCTTTGCTGATGATCATTCATGTTTTTTTCTCTGCATCAGGTCTCACTGAGACTGGATTCCTCAAGAGACATGCTAATCAGCTGCACATGATTGTCTGATCTTACACTCTTACACTCTGTAAGTAGATCCAATTGAAATAGCACAGCTTCTAATAATATAAGTTTGTAAAGCAAATAAAATCCTATTTTAACTCACCTTTATGACTATTCCTGTCTGCCCTGACCCTGAACCTGCCTGCCGTCCTGTACCTTTGCCCTACCTATCTGGATTACTGACCTCTGCCTGACCTGACCCTGAGCCTTCCTACCATCCTGTACCTTTGCCCAACCTATCTGGATTACTGACCTCTGCCTGCCCTTGAACTGTCCTTTTGCCTGCCCCTGTTCGAATAATACACTTTTGTTATTTCGACACTGTCTTTACCTGGGTCTTACCTTAAACATAATAGTACGAACTGACCATGACTGACCCCGCAGATTCGGACCAGTTTCGCAACGCCATCTCTTCCCAAGGAGCCACCATTGGTAGGCATGAGGAGTTGCTTCGTGGCCTTGTGGAAGGGGTCCAGACCTTGGCCGAACACCACGATCAAGCGTTGAACTCATTCCTGGAGCAATTCCGCAGGTTGTCTAGGAGGCAGCCTACCACGACGGTAATCTCACCGGTCAGTAGCCCAGCTGTTAGAACCCCACTTACCTCCCCCGGAACGCTTCGATAGAGAACCGGGCACTTGTCGTGCGTTTCTTGCTCAGTGTGCTCTCATCATTGAGCTTAAGCAGTCCAAAGACTTGAGTACTTTTTTTATGAGCAGAAAGACCAATTCAACTTGATCTTTCAGCGAATCAGATGGCTTATTCATCACAAAACCATTTGATGTTATCATTTAGGCAAACTTAGGCAAGAAATGCCGACAACAAACAGTAAGCCACCATATTCATGCATACAAAAGAAAATAATGAAAGAAAAGCATTGTAAATTCAAATTTTGAAGTTATTGTGGGAGAGGTGGAAAAAATAGGACAAACCTCCTGGCATTGACAACTTAGATGGAAAGCTACTGATGATGGTATCTGACTCTACAGCCACTCCTATCTGTCATATCTTTAATCTGAGCCTCGAGGAAAGTATTTGTCAACGCTGGATTGGAGCCAAAGTCATTTCGCTAGAGTGGTAAAGTGGTCTTTACGGATTCTAACAGCAGACCTATCAGCTTGCTGCCAGCTCTTAGGAAACTGTTGGAAAAAAATGGTGTTTGACCAAATACAATGCTATTTCTCAGTAGCTCAGTTGGTAGAGCATGGCGCTTGTAACGCCAGGGTAGTGGGTTCGATTCCCGGGACCACCCATACGTAGAATGTATGCACACATGACTGTAAGTCGCTTTGGATAAAAGCGTCCGCTAAATGGCATATATTATTTATTATTATTATATTATAAACAAATTAACAACAAACTTTCAGCATGCTTATAGAGAAGGGCACTCAACATGTACTGCACCGAGACAAATGTCTGATGATTGGTTGAAAGAAATTGATAATAAGAAGATTGTGGGAGATGTACTGTTAGTACAGTGCAGCCTTTGATATTATTAACCATGATCTGTTGTTGAGAAAATGTACAGTACCAGTCAAAAGTTTAGACACTCCTACTCATTCCAGGGTTTTTCTTTATTTGTACTATTTTCTACATTGTAGAATAATAGTGAGGACATAACTATGACAAAACACATATGGAATCATGTAGTAACCAAACGAATGTATTAAACAAATCAAAATGTGTGTTATATTTGAGATTCTTCAAAGTAGCCACCCTTTGCCTTGATGACAGCTTTACACACTCTTGGCATTCCCTCAACCCGCTTCATAAGGCAGTCACCTGGAATGCATTTCAATTAACACGTGTGCCTTGTTAAAAGTTCATTTGTGGAATTTCTTTCCTTCTTAATGCATTTGAGCCAATCAGTTGTGTTGTGACAAGGCAAGGGTGGTATACAGAAGATGGCCCTATTTGGTAAAAGACCAAGTCCATATTATGGCAAGAACAGCTCAAATAAGAAAAGAGAAGTGACAGTCCATCATTACTTTAAGACAATAAGGAAAATGTCAAGAACTTTTCAAGTTTCTTAAAGTGCAATCGCAAACACCATCAAGCGCCTTGATGAAACTGGCTCTCATGAGGATGGCCACAGGCAAGGAAGACCCAGAGTTACCTCTGCTGCAGAGGATGAGTTCATTACACCTCAGATTACAGTCCAAATAAATGCCTCACAGAGTTGAAGTAACAGACACATCTCAACATAAACTGTTCAGAGGAGACTGCGTGAATCAGGCCTTCATGGTCGAATTGCTGTAAAGAAACCACTACTAAAAGACACCAATAAGAAGGAAAGACTTTCTTGGGTCAAGAAACATGAGCAATGGACATTAGACCGGTGGAAATCTGTCCTTTGGTCTGATGAGTCCAAATCTGATTTTTTGGTTCCAACTGCTGTGTCTTTTGAGACGGTGAACAGGTGAACCGATGATCTCCGCATGTGAGGTTCCCACTGTGAAGCATGGAGGTGTGATGGTATGGGGGTGCTTTTCTGGTGATTTATTTAAATTCAAGGCACACTGAACCAGCATGGCTACCACAGCATTCTGCAGTGATACTCCATCCCATCTGGTTAGTGCTTAGTGGGACAAAAATGTGTTTTTCAACCGGACAATGACCCAAAACACCTCCAGGCTGTGTAAGGGCTATTTGACCAAGGCGACTCATGGAGTACTATGTCTTACTTCACGGTTCCATTTGTGTTATTTAATTGTTTTGGAAATGTAGACAATTGTAAAAATAAAGAAAAATCCTAGGGTTGTCCAAACTTTCGACTGGTACTGCATCTGTTATGGCTTTTCTACCTCTCCCATATGGTGAATTAAGAGCTCTCTATCTAATAGAGCTCAGCGTGTTTTCTTTGATGGAAGCTTCTCTAATGTCGAACATGAAACATGTGGTGTACCGCAGGGCAGCTCTCTAAGCCCTCTACTCTTTCAAATGACCTGCCAGTGGCATTAAACAAATAATTAGTGTCCATGTATGCTGATGATTCAACCATATACGTGTCAGCAACCACAGCTAATGAAGTCACTAAAACCTTAAGTTGCAGTCAAATTTGGAATTGGTGGCCAGTAATAAACTGGTCCTGAACTCTCTAAAACTGAGAGCATTTTATTTGGTACAAATCATTCCCTAAATTGTATACCTAAGCTGAATCTGGTAATAAATAGAGTGGCTTTGAAGAAGTTAGGGATTCTAAATGATTGGGACCAGCAGATAGGGCAGCTCTGCTTCTGCAGCTCTGCTTCTAGCTACTAAACAACTTTGCAATATTTAGTTTTTTTAGTATGGTATTTATTACATTATTAGGCCAGGATATTTTGTTGTTTTTATTACATATAGGTAGGAAACAACACCTCCACTTCACCGATCCTCAACACAAGGGCTCCACAAGGATGGGTGCTCAGCCCCCACTTGTACTCTCTGTTCACTTTAGAAAACAGCAGAGGGAACATGCCCCTATCCACATTGACAGGACCACAGTGGAACAGGTGGAAAGCTTCAAGTTCCTTGGGGTACACATCATTGACAATCTGAAATGGTCCACCCACACAAACAGTGTGGTGAAGAAGGCACAACAGCGCTTCTTAAACCTCAGGAGGCTGAAGAAATGCTGCTTGGTACTTAAAACCCTCACAAACTTTTACAGATGCACAATTGAGAGCATCCTTTCATGCTGTATCACCGCCTGGTATGGCTACTGCACCTCCCGCAACCGTAGAGCTCTCCAGAGGGTGGTGCGGTCTGCCTAATGCATCACCGGGGGCAAACTACCCGGCCTCCAGGACACCTACAGCACCCGATGTCACAGGAAGGCCAAAAAGATAATCAAGGACAACAACCACCGAGCAACTGCCTGTTCACCCCGCTATCATCCAGAAGGCGAGGTCAGTACAGGTGCATTAAAGCTGGGACAGAGAGACTGAAAAACAGCTTCTATCTCAAGGCCATCAGACTATTAAATAGCCATTACTAGGCGATTCCACCCGGTTACATAACCCTGCACCTTAGAGGCTGCTGCCCTGTACACATACTGTGGACTTGAAATCACTGCCCACTAAATAATGGAAAACTAGTCACTTTAATATTGTTTACATATTTTAGCTTTACTCATCTTATATGTTATTACTGTATTCTATTCTACTGTATTTTAGTCTATGTCACTCCGACATTGCACATTCTAATATTTATATAGTCCTTAATTATTATTTTACTTGTTGGTTGTGTGTATTGTGCATATTGCTGTGAATTGTTAGATATTATTGCACTTTTGGAGCTAGAAACACAAGCAATAATATCTGCTAAACATGTGTATGTGACAAATACAATTTGATTTGGTTGTAAACATACAGATTCAATAAATGTGAAGCTGGGGAGAGGTCTGTCCGTAATAAAGAGGTGCTCTGCTTTTTTTGACACCAGACTCCACAAAGCAAGACCTGAAGGCTATAGTTTTACCTTATCTTGATTATTGTCCAGTCATATGGTCAAGGGCTGCAAAGACAGACCTAGTTAAGATGCAACTGGCCCAGAAAAGAGTGGCACGTCCTGCTCTGCATTGTAATAGATGTGCTAATGTTAATACTATGCATGCCAGTCTCTCCTGGCTAAGAGTTGACGAAATGCCACAGAAATTTTACAGAGATATGTCATAACCTTGGTAATGAACGACTCGGGACAAGACAGACAGGCTGGCAGCTTTTCTCAGCCAGTCGAAATCATGAATCAGCATTTCTTATGGATATCTACAAAGAAATGTCAATAGAAAAACGAAATGCAGCTAGTTTGCTGTCATTCCAGCCTCAGTTTGAAGTGATTGTGTTAGCTGTGTAGTTGGCTATCTCTTCTGAACAGTGGCCTGGCGAGAGAGCAAATGTTCTATGCCAGGCGAAATCGCACATCATTAGCTCATTGTTCTGGATGTATCCCCCCCAAAATGACTAGAAAACAGCTTGAACATATGCAAATACAGCTACTTTACTGTTATTCTGACTGCATTGTTTGATGTGACAGTGTTAGCCAAAGTTGGCTAGCTAGCAAGCAAGGGATAAGAAAGTTGCCAGCCATCATGGCAATGGAACATTTAGAACATATATTTAAAACAAAACAACGTAACAACAGGGTCACGTTTTTGGCAACAGAACCAATAGAACAAATGACCAGCCGGCTTGGGTAGCAACCCTAGATTTGTGTCGGGACTATATCTCGTGGAAGGATGAAATAGTATGGATACATTTCTCAAAATCACTATTTGAATATGTTGGTAAACTGTTGTATGTGATAATTCCCTCAAAGACGGTGTTTGGAGGATATATTGGTGCTGTTTGCCGGATCCTCGACATCATCTCGGGCCTAAAAACATCCGTACCAATGTATCCTCCAAACTCCGGCTTCTCAGCATTCTAAAATAAATAACATGAAGGGTGTTGTCAATAAGATGAAGAGCCTAGTCAGACAATATCTTGGCTTTCTTGTTCTAAACCCAGCTCTTCGTTAAAATATTAATCAATATCCAGCATTGTTAATCAGTGTTAATTACCCTGGATTCAATGCATGCTATGGTTCCTTAGCAACTTTGCCATACGTTATTCATTTCCTCACTCTCTGTCTTCACAGATTAAGTGGCTGGGTTTATACACACCCACCCCTACCAGGTGTTGAGTGCCTGATATGAAAGGAGAATAATTTGCAGCTGTGACAAATAAATTATTTGTGGGCTCTTTGGTTTGCTTTTGAGGATACAGATGCTGGGAGGTTTTGTTAGATTACTCTTTGGGCTGTTAAAAAATCCTCCACATTATGGCTGTTTCAGATTTTTTCAGTGAGTTTCATGAGTTTCCATGGAAGACCCTTAACCCTAACTACGATTTATTTTGTTTTCTGTTAAAAACGCTGCTGTCTCCAGATAACGATAAAACTCAAATCAAGATAAAGACACAAGGACCCCATCATCCTTCATCACAGTTTACTTGGTAACTGCTAAGGGAATTAAACATTTTAACAGCAGAGCTAACAGTTTATTTCTACCATCAAGCTCCTCATCCCCAGAAGTAAGTATAAAAATGTATGGATTTAGGCAGCATGTTATACCTGTGTAGCTGATTTAGTCAATGATAACATATTCAACAGTATCTCCTATGATTTACTTTGTTTACATTTAGTATGAATGCATTCCAATCAACAGGATCTAGAGTGTATTCACCTTCTCTAATAATTCAACGTCTTAGAGCGTGGGAATCAGCGTGGTGTGTGTATTCATCATGCCAACAGATAGAAAGGAGAGAAACCTGGGGATTGAATACTCACTTCATGTTTTATGACAGCGCAAGCTTGAAAACATAGTGGTTTTCATCACATAAGAATGAATACCTGTAATAGCTTGACCTTTTCTAGTGGCAAAACAATTCAACATTTATTATCCAATGCATCAGCCATATGTAGCAATCAGTTTTACTGCTTGTATAAGCATTTTAAAATATATGTGACTCGTTTCAGGAAACTAGCCTTATGTCGCATGTCACCACTTCACATTTGAACGTAAACATGTATTTTTTTATCAACGTGTGAACTTTCATATGCCTTAATAACAAATTTGTATTGCATTAATAAATTAGAATAAAATGGTTAAATTACGAGCCTAGTTGGTTTAGCCAAAGAAAAAGCAAGGAACCTTACCACTAGCCATGATTGGCTGAGATAATGGCTGGCCTGGACATACCAGGAGATAAGTTTGGATTGGTCTGCCATGTAGCATGCTTCTCTCTATAACATGAGCTGTTCAGTATGTGTTGACATTTCTTTCTACCTCGCCGTTTTTGATATATATAACATTAGCCATCGAGAACAACAAAAGTTTTGCTACTTTTCTCAAAACATTGAAGCCATGAATGTAGCAGGCGCAATCAACAGATCAGCTGGAAAAAGTGATGGGTTTCTTTCTGCACACGCCACAGTCAGGGTGAACCAGAGTGACTTGACACAACACTGGCCAAACAAGATGTAACTACAAACAAAACAGAGTTAAATAGTTCCAATCTGCCGTTAAGCGTTCATCCATGTTTACGGGTAAGAGTGTAGCTACACTTGCAGATATAAGTTTCAAATTTAGTCAGAAAGTACATTTTGTTGCAAGTTAACCTGTCTAGGAACCCCTCGCCAGCCAATGAAATTGCAGGGCGCCAAATACAAATCAACAAAAATCTCACAAATCAAATTTCTCAAATATACAAGTATTAAGCATCACTCGTTAATCCAGCCACAGTGTCTGATTTCAAAAATGATTTACAGCAAAAGCTCCACAAATGATTATGTTAGGTCACCACCAACTCACAGAAAAACACAACCATTTTTCCAGCCAAAGAGAGGAGTCACAAAAAGCACAAATAGAGATAAAATTAATCACTAACCTTTGATGATCTTCATCAGATGACACTCATAGGACTTAATGTTACACAATACATGTTTTGTTATGTTTTGTTCGGTAAAGTTCATATTTATATCCAAAAATCTTATTTTACATTGCCGTGTTATGTTCAGTAGTTCCAAAACATGCAGTGATATTGCAGAGAGCCACATTAATTCACAGAAATACTCATTATAAATGTTGATGAAAATTCAAGTGTTATGCATGGAACTTCAGATACACCTCTCCTTAATACAACCTCTGTGTCAGATTTTAAAAAATCTGAGCCCAAACCAGCCAAAATAAATATCTGCCATGTTGCGCAGTCAACATTAGTCATAAATAGCATTATAAATATTCACTTACATTTGATGATCTTCATCAGAATGCACTCCCATAAATAATGTCCATCATTTATGTCCATGTAACGTCGTTCGTCTGTTGAAGGAGAAGCGGACCAAAATGCAGCGTGGTAGTTACTCATGTTCTTTAATGAAGAATAGACGATACATGAAATAACTAATATTATACAAAACAACAAACGGAACGAGAAAACCTATACAGCCTGTCTGGTGAACACTAACACAGAGACAGGAACAATCACCAACGAAAACACTCACAGAATATGGCTGCCTAAATATGGTTCCCAATCAGAGACAACGATAAATCACCTGACTGATTGAGAACCGCCTCAGGCAGCCATAGACTAATTAGTCACCCCACAAAACCCCAAGACAAAAAACACACCACAATAACCCATGTCACACCCTGGCCTGACCAAATATATAAAGAAAACACAAAATACTAAGACCAAGGCGTGACAGAACCCCCCCCCCCCTAAGGTGCGGACGCACCTCAAAACCATAGGGAGGGTCCGGGTGGGCGTCTGTCCATGGTGGCGGCTCCGGCTCGGGACGTGGACCCCACTCCATAAATGTCATAGTTCCTCCCCCTCGCGTCCTGGGATAATCCACCTTCGCCGCCGACCATGGCCTAATAGTCCTCACCCAGAACCCCACTGGACTGAGGGGCAGCTCGTGACTGAGGGGCAGCTCGGGACTGAGGGGAAGCTCGGGACTGAGGGGCAGCCCGGAACTGAGGGGAAGCTCGGGACTGAGGGGAAGCCCGGAACTGAGGGGAAGCCCGGGACTGAGGGGAATCCCAGTACTGAGGGGAAGCCCAGTACTGAGAGGAAGCCCAGTACTGAGAGGAAGCTCAGGCAGGTAGTTGGCTCCGGCAGATCCTGTCTGGCTGGCGGATCTGGAAGAGTCTGGTTGACTGGCAGATCTGGAAGAGTCTGGTTGACTGGCAGATCTGGAAGAGTCTGGTTGACTGGCAGATCTGGAAGAGTCTGGTTGACTGGCAGATCTGGAAGAATCTGGTTGACTGGCAGATCTGAAAGATCATGGCTGACTGGCGGATCTAGCTGCTCTGGCTGCTCCATGCAGACTGGCAGCTCTGGCTGCTCTATGCAGACTGACATCTCTGGCTGCTCTATGCAGACTGGCAGCTCCATGCAGACTGGAAGCTATGGCTGCTCTATGCAGACTGGCAGCTCTGGCTGCTCCATGCAGACTGGCATCTCTGGCTGCTCCATGCAGACTGGCAGCTCTGGCTGCTCCATGCAGACTGGCAGCTCTGGCTGCTCCATGCAGACTGGCAGCTCTGGCTGCTCCATGCAGACTGACAGCTCTGGCTGCTCCATGCAGACAGGCAGCTCTGGCTGCTCCATGCAGACTGGCAGCTCTGGCTGCTCCATGCAGTCTGACAGCTCAGGCTTCGCTAAACAGGCAGGAGACTCCGGCAGCGCAGGAGAGGAGAAAGGCTCCGACAGCGCTGAACAGGCGGGAGACTCCGGCAGCGCTGGAGAGGCGAGGCGCACTGTAGGCCTGATGCGTGGTGCTGGCACTGGTGGAACTGGATAGAGAACACGCACAGGAAGCCTGGTGCGGGGAGCTGCCACCGGAGGACTGGTGTGTGGAGGTGGCTCTGGATAGACCGGACCGTGCAGGCGCACTGGAGCTCTTGAGCACCGAGCCTGCCCAACCTTACCTGGCTCGATGCCCACTCTAGCCCGGCCAATACGAAGAGCTGGTATGAACCGCACCGGGCTACGCACCCGCACTGGAAACACCGTGCGCTCCATAGCATAACACGGTGCCTGCCCGGTCTCTCTAGCCCCCCGGTAAGCACCGGGAGTTTGCGCAGGTCTCCTACCTGGCATAGCCATACTCCCTGTAAGCCTCCCCCCAATAACTTTTGGGGCTGACTCTCAGGCTTCCATCCGATTCGTCGTGCTGCCTCTTCATACCAGCGCCTCTCCGCTTTCACCGCCTCCAGTTCTTCTTTGGGGCGTCGATATTCACCAGGCTGTGCCCAGGGTCTTTTTCCGTCCAATATCTCCTCCCAAGTCCAGAAGTCCTTTGATCGCTGCTCCTCACGATTAACAGGGGGAGTTGGCTCAAGTCTGAACCCTGACTCTGCCACACTCTCCCTGAGCCTCCCCCCAATACATTTTTGGGGCTGACTTTCGGGTTTCTTTCTGCGCCGCCGTGTTTTTCTCTTCGACTCCATTCTCCTATAGCCCTCTTCGCACTGCTCCAGCGAATCACAGGCGGGCCTCCGGCACTCTCTCTGGGTCGACCGCCCACCTGTCTATTTCCTCCCAAGTCGTATACTCTATACTCCTGCTGTCCATCACTTCCTCCCATGTCCATTCCTCCTTTTGCTGCTCCTGCTGTCGCTGCTTGTTACCACGCTGCTTGGTCCGGGTGTGGTGGGTGATTCTGTAACGGTGTTCGTCAGTTGAAGGAGAAGCGGACCAAAATGCAGCGTGGTAGTTACTCATGTTCTTTAATGAAGAATAGACGATACATGAAATAACTAATATTATACAAAACAACAAACGGAACGAGAAAACCTATACAGCCTGTCTGGTGAACACTAACACAGAGACAGGAACAATCACCCACGAAAACACTCACAGAATATGGCTGCCTAAATATGGTTCCCAATCAGAGACAACGATAAATCACCAATCACTCTGATTGAGAACCGCCTCAGGCAGCCATAGACTAATTAGTCACCCCACAAAACCCCAAGACAAAAAAACACCACAATAACCCATGTCACACCCTGGCCTGACCAAATATATAAAGAAAACACAAAATACTAAGACCAAGGCGTGACAGTCCATTTATGTCCAAATAGCTTCTTTTGTTAGGGCGTTTGGTAAAGTGTATTTTCTACAAAAAAAAACATGAAAAAAACATGAAAAAAACATGACTGTAATGAATTCATTACAACAAAAATAAAGGATATAAAAGAAAAACTTTCAAATGAAAGCCAACTTCTTGACAGGGATTTTTTTTTAAATAAATGTGGGTTTTGACACTCTTATGCATGTGTCATAACCAGCCATAAAATAATGCAACATCCTGAACCAAGATGGCGTAGCAGTCGGACGTGTGTTTGTCTTGTTCCGTCTTGTCCCGTGTAAATAGTTGTTTTCCTCGTTTTTTTCCGTATATATTTCGTATATATTTTAATCTCACTTTCCATCTACAGACTGAATATACTTTCCTGCAACCCACCTCAACCCAATGTGGTACGGATCTGCTGTTTTTATACTTTAGAACCAGAACCCCAATCAGAGGCTAGCCAGCTAACTAGCTACTAGCTAGTAGTCAGTTAGCCACTGATAGCGGTCTTCACCGTTAACTCGGACACCAGCCAGCTTCAGCTCGGTCAATACCTGCCAGTCTGCACAGCGTGATATTAACCCAGAGCATATCGGACTGCTTTTTCTCTACCACATCACCGGATTCCTACCGCAAGCTCTGGACCATTACACCGGCTAGCTGGCTGCAACCTGAGTGGCTACTGCTGGCTAACGCCTCTGTCCCGAAGAAAGCACCAGTTAGCCTCGAGCTAAACCCATCTTCCGGCTAGCCCAAGAGGTCTACAAGCTAATTCTTGGGTTAACACCCCGGCCATCCTACAATTTAAGCTAGATGCCCTCAATCTCATACAAATTATCAACGAACCTATCAGTCACAGCCTTTTCCTTAGGCATGGGCACCCTCATAGATATCATCCTGACCAACTTGCCCTCTAAATACACCTCTGCTGTCTTCAACCAGGATCTCAGCGATCACTGCCTCATTACCTGCATCCACAATGGCTCCGAGGTCAAACGACCAAACGTCATCACTGTCAAACGCTCCCTAAAACACTTCAGAGATCAGGCCTTTCTTATCGACCTGGCCTGGGAATCCTGGAAGGATATTGACCTCATCCTGTCAGTAGAGGATGCCTGGTTGCTTTTTTAAAAAGGGCTTTCCTCACCATCTTTATAATGCATTCCCTGTTCAAAAAATGTAGAACTAAGGACAGATATAGCCCTTGGTTCAACCCAGACTTGACTGCTTGACCAGCACAAACACATCCTGTGGCGTACTGCATTAGCATTGAATAGCCCCCGCGATATGAAACTTTTCAGGGAAGTCAGGAACCAATATTCACAGTCAGTTAGGAAAGCTAAGGCTAGCTTTTTCAAACAGAAATGTGCATCCTGTAGCACTAAATCCCAAAAGATTTGGAACAATGTAAAGTCCTTTAATAATAAGAGTACCTCCTCCTAGCTGCCCACTGCACTGAGGCTAGGAAACACTGACACCATCTATAAAATTACGATAATCGATCATTTCAATAAGCATTATTTGCCCGCTGGCCATGCTTTCCACCTGGCTAACCCTACACCGACCAACAGGTCTGCACCACACGTAGAAACTTGCCCATGTCCCCTCCGCTTCTCCTACACCCAAGTACAGACAGCTGATGTTCTGAAAGAGCTACAAAATCTGGACTAGACAATCTGGACCCTCTCTTTCTAGTTGTTGCAACTCCTATTAGTAGGCTGTTCAACGTCTCTTTCGTATTGGCTGAGATCCCCTAAGATTGGAAAGCTGCCACGGTCATCCCCCTCTTCAAAGTGGGAGACACACTAAATCCAAACTGTTGTAGACCTATATTCATCCTGCCCTGCCTTTGTAAAATCTTTGAAAGCCAAGTTAACAAACAGATCACCGACCATTTCGAATCCCACCATACCTTCTTCACTATGCAATCTGGTTTCCGAGCTGGTCATGGGTGCACCTCAGCCAGGTCCTAAACGATATCATAACCACCATCGATAAAAGACAGTACTGTGCAGCCGTTTTCATCGAGCTGGCCAAGGCTTTCGACTCTGTCAATCACCGCATTCTTATCGGCAGACTCAATAGTCTTGGTTTCTCAAATGACTGCCTCGACTGGTACGCCAACTACTTCTCAGAGTTCAGTGTGTCAAATCGGAGGGCCTGTTATCTGTACTTCTGGCAGTCTGTGGGGGTGCCACAGGGTTAAATATTTTGACTCTTTTCTCTGTATATATCAAATATCGCTCTTGCTGCTGGTGACTCCCTCTACGCAGACGACACCATTCTGTATACATCTGGCTATTCTTATAAAAAACCTCCAAACAAGCTTCAATGCCATACAACACTCCTTCTGCGGCCTCCAACTGTTTTTAAACGCTAGTAAAACTAAATGCATCCTCTTCAACTGATTACTGCCCGTACCCGCCCACCCGACTAGCATCACTACTCTGGACGGGTCTGACTTACATTAAGCGTCTCCAATACAAAATTAAATCTAGAATCGGCTTCCTATTTCGCATCAAGCCTCCTTCACTCATGCTGCCAAACATAACCTCGTAAAACTGACTATTCTACCGATCCTCAACTTCGGCGATGTAATTTACATAATAGCCTCCAAGACTCTACTCAGCAAACTGGATGTAGTGTATCACAGTGCCATCAATTTTGTCACCAAAGCCCCATATACTACCCACCACTGCGACCTGTATGCTCTTGTTGGCTGGCCCTCGCTACATATTCGTCGCCAAACCCACTGGCTCCAGGTCATCTATAAGTCTTTGCTAGGTAAAGCCCCGCCTCATCCCAGCTCACTGGTCACCATAACAACACCCACCCGTAGCACCACTCCAGCAGATATATTTCATTGGTCACCCCCAAAGCTAACACCCCCTTTGGCTGCCTTTCCTTCCAGTTCTCTGCTGCCAATGACTGGAAAGAATTGCAAAAATCACTGAAGCTGGAGACTTATATCTCCCTCTCTAACTTTAAGCATCAGCTGTCAGAGCAGCTTACCAATCACTGTACCTGTACACAGCACACCCAACTACCTCATCCCCATATTGTTATATGAGGTATCTCTACTTGCACATCATCATCTCCACATCTATCATTCCAGTGTTAATGCAGTGTTAATGCTACATTGTAATTATTTCGCCACTATGGCCTATTTACATCCCTAATCTTACTACATTTGCACACACTGTACATAGATTTTTCTAATGTGTTATTGACTGTACTTTTGTTTATCCCATGTGTAACTCTGTGTTGTTGTTTTTGTCGCACTGCTTTGCTTTATCTTGGCCAGGTCGCAGTTGTAAACGAGAACTTGTTCTCAACTGGCCTACCTGGTTAAATAAAGGTGAAATAAAAACAAAAACAAAATATGTCTCAACAGGTGAAAATATATTGGTCATGACAGTGTTGACAGGTTATGACCAGTTATATCAGCTGTTATGACATATTAAAACATGGTTATAACAAACTGATTTGAGTATTAAGGCTTGCAGTGTGAAAAAGGCTTTAGAGTCATCTGAGTTGATCTATAACTTTGCTGGTACGGTGAACTAACTCAAACCCTGACATATGAAAAGTAAAAGTAAACTGACTCTGATTATGCCATCTCAAAATTGCCAAGACTGATTCAAAGTTCTCTCATTTAATAGGTCAACAGCAGTTATTAATATGTGCATTAGGGAAGAGCATCAGGAGAGCTTCATTTATACCTGTCAGCAACATATGACTGGCTGTCATGTTCTGTGTTTTCACCTGTCTGTCCTCTGAAGGGAAGAGTGGTTCCTGCAGAATGACATGTCCTCCTATTTGCTGCAGCTTCCAGCAGAGCCAGTCGGCAGGAGATTAAAGGACACTAATGCAGACGTTCCAGATGTTCTATTCAGAACCACGACTATCTATAAAAAGAGCCTACTATATATGGTTAGGGATGAGAGCTATGTAGCCAATTACCACATACGAATGAATGTATGCTGAAAGTCGATTGAAAAGGCTTCAGTATATATTTCTAAATGACGAATAAACTGTGTTGAGCATGTACGCTATCATAGGTTTTAGATTTCCCCATTCTCATAATATTAGATAGAACATATTGCTGACAAGACAATGAATTGTCACTTTCAGAGGGTACGGTACAGAAGTGAAAGGGTTAATAAACCCTCAGACTTTATGACAGGCTCCTTGTCTCCACATACAACGTCTCCCAAAAATGTTTGTCTCTCAAATTCTGGTCTCCCCACCCACCTATCCATCCCCAAGTCTCAATTTCCAAACTCCTCTTTCCCTTCAGTGCAGTTCACATGATGGAGCACCGGGGCATCCGTGAGGTCAGACAACCTGCTCAGTGAGGGGACGGACTCAGCCTGGTGATAACGGGAGAAGTCCACTACTAAAGGAAACATATTCATCCTACTGAAACTGGAGTAAATAGTATGCACCAGAAAAATACCCACTTCTCATTACTTTCTCACAGTCAGAGGGGCAGAGGAGAGACCGTGAGTCGTGCTCAAGTAATTACTGGCGTTGAAATAGATGAGTACATTGGAACTTATTAAAGACCAATATCTTACTGTGCACTTCCTCTCCATAGCAATAAACACACTCAATTACTGTCATTTCCCGTACATCTTAGTTTTCCCAGGCCCTGTACCTACTGTAATGCAACATCTCACAACATCATTATTGTTCACTTTGGATGAGATAGTATGAAGCTGTTGTGTTGGAACATACTATAGATTGGTTGCATGTGTCGTGTCTGGACTATCATTAAATGTGAAGACTTATTTTATCAAATCAATTCTCTATGTGTGATTATTATGATGTAATTAAACTAATCCTGTAAACTTTAATTAACTAGGAAGATGGGGCACAACAGGAAAATGTTTGAGTCTCTATTTCCCAAATTGATAAGATATTTTCACATCTTATCAAAACAGCCGCTTATTAATGAGTTATTATTACGTCATCAGTTCTCATTACTGAACGTCGCAAACCCTTGGATATCTGCACAAACCCTAGCCTAAATCATGAATCAGCAATATACAAATTGGCAAAATTATATAACTAAATAATCACAGAAATACATAACAAACAATCAGTAGATATTTGGGTTACTACATGATACAAAGAAAAGGCCTGTAGCGGATGAGGCCGATATGACGGCTCGGTAGACAAAGGAAAGGGGTGGGGACTGAGAAAGAACGGGAAAGACAAAATGGATTCACCACACACAGTTGATAATTATATTCAGTGAAATGATAATCCTTTGCACATGAACGGCCGCTCATTCGAGAATAATTGCAACGCATACAGATGGTCGTTGCATAGAATAGATGCTTCCGTGGTTGTTGGTATTCTTGTAGTAGATTTACGTCATTTCCAGCTGTAGACTAGTAATTATACGTCTAGGATTTGCTCTTATTCTGTTGTCCTTTTCCAGCTGTGTAGCCAAAACTACAGCTGTATGGTCTCTGTGGCCTATAGAGTTGTAGTTCTTAACCATTTCAAGATGTAGCGTCAGCTCCATATTTTCTGGTCTAATGTAATTTTCATCAGGAGTGGGGTTTATACACTTCTGAGGAAAGGGCGGTCCATGACGCCAACGTAATGTCTATGCTCACGTGGGCATGGCCATTGTTTTGGTTAACTTTAGATGAAAACCCATATTTTCTCATTTAGAAGGTTAACATCACATTACATCTTTTTACAAATAATTTCATTTTTAATCACATACGTTTCCTGACAGCTGGAAATTGTACAATTTAAGAGATACAGCTATGTGTGTTCATGTCCTTCATAATATCACCAAATGAAACACACTTGTCATGACTGTCCCTTAAGTGTCCACAGACCACTCCCACATTAAAAAAGATAGAAACATTGTTTAACTATTTAAACTTTTGATGTTCAAGTGTCTCTCTGTGTTCCACAGTTTACATTCCAATCTTGAACACTACAGAGCATAGGGGCAGCGTATTTTATGACCGACCATAAAACAGCCGACTTCCAGCTCTCCCCCTCTACCAGAGAAAGCACGCTCGGACCCACTGTAACCTGATCCTTCAGATTGTCACAGGAGAGTTATGACCCATGATTGCAGTTTTCAACATTGTAGTAAAGTCAGGAGAATATAGGAAAAGGTCATAAAGTCTGTCTGTATGTATCGTTTACATAACAGATGATGTAAGACAGTTACGAAACTGCAGAAATTGTGAGCGATGTGCTTTGAGAAATCTTCACAGCTAAGCCTTTTCTTTCGATAAACTTGAGAAGAAGCCTTGACGCAGGTAAAAACACCCTTACAAATATGTGAATGATAATTGCCTTTTAAATTAAATCAAACTTTA
>NC_068424.1:25562169-25719519 GCF_023373465.1 Oncorhynchus keta | reverse complement strand
AAGGCGTGACAACGAGGACAAGGCTGGAGATCGCTCTGTCATGCTGATTGAGTTCGAATAACAGACTGCAAGCTTCAAAAGGATTGGTGTTGCTTGGAATCATTGTTCCTCCTCTGTCAATCATGGTTACCTGCATCTTTGCTTTGCACAAAAAGGGCTTCAGAGGCAAGGATATTGCTGCCAGTAAGATTGCACCTAAGTCAACCATTTATCGGATCATCAAGAACTTCAAGGAGAGCGGTTCAATTGTTGTGAAGAAGGCTTCAGGGCACCCAAGAATGTCCAACAAGCGCCAGGACCGTCTCCTAAAGTTGATTCAGCTGCGGGATCGGGTCACCACCAGTACAGAGCTTGCTCAGGAATGGCAGCATGCAGTTGTGAGGCGAAGACTTTTGGAGGATGGCCTGGTGTCAGGAAGGGCAGCAAAGAAGCCACTTCTCTCCAGGAAAAACATCAGGGACAGACTGATATTCTGCAAAAGGTACAGTGATTGGACTGCTGATTTGGGTAAAGTAATTTTCTGATGAATCCCCTTTCCGAATGTTTGGGGCATCCGGAAAAGAGCTTGTCCAAAGAAGACAAGGTGAGCGCTACCATCAGTCCTGTGTCATGCCAACAGTAAAGCATCCTGAGACCATTCATGTGTGGGGTTGCTTCTCAGCCAAGGGAGTGGGCTCACTCACAATTTTGCCTAAGAACACAGCCATGAATAAAGAACGGTACCAACACATCCTCCGAGAGCAACTTCTCCCAACCAACCAGGAACAGTTTGGTGACAAACAATGCCTTTTCCAGCATGATGGAGCACCTTGCCATAAGGCAAAATGATAACAAAGTGGAACTGGGAACAAAACATTGATATTTTGGGTCCATGGCAAGGAAACTCCCCAGACTTTAATCCCATTGAGAACTTGTGGTCAATACTCAAGAGGCGGGTGGACAAGAAAAAACACACAAATTCACAAACTCCAAGCATTGATTGTGCAAGAATGTGCTGCCATCAGTCAGGATGTGGCCCAGAAGTTAATTGATAGCATGCCAGGGCGGATTGCAGAGGTCTTGAAAAAGAAGGGTCAACACTGCAAATATTGACTCTTTGCATCAACTTCATGTAATTGTCAATGAAAGCCTTTGACACTTATGAAATGCTTGTAATTATACTTCAGTATTCCATAGTAACATCTGAAAAAAATATCTAAAGACACTGAAGCAGCAAACTTTGTGGAAATTAATATTTGTGTCATTCTCAAAATGTATGACTGATTAATCATATATCCTTGATAATCCCTGTATACATCAACAGAGCTACCGAGTGGCGCAGCGGTCTAAGGCACTTCATCTCAGTGCCAGAGGTGTCACATGGGACCAACACTTCACATGTTGCGTTTCAGCCTGGTTCGAATCCAGGCTGTATCACATCCGGCTGTGATTGGGAGTCCCATAGGGCGGCGCACAATTGATCCAGGTTTGGCCGTCATTGTAAACAAGAATTTGTTCTTAACTGACTTGCCGAGTTAAATACATTTAAAATAAGACATAATAAAAATAAAAAGAATGGAATGGTATTTTGACATGACATTTTGACCATCCACATAGCTTTTGTAGCTGGTGTTGTTCAAAACAGCTTGAAGCCTGGCATTATGTTGAGCAGTAATCGAAAGCAAGCAACAGGGGGCAACATTTGATCAGGGTTCATCATCCATCCCTTTTGGTAGTCCTAAAGGTTAAATTGCTGAAATGTGCGATGTATAAGCATTATGCAGCTATGGCATGTATCTAAGCTATTACTGTAATGAAGTCAAATGAATGAAGCTCTTCCACTTTATATGAACACTATAGAAAAACTAAAAGCTGGTATTTGAAATCCTTTGCATAAGATACAGCAACATTTACAGTATTTTCAAATGTACTAATATACTCTCACTGATAATGGATCCAGTGACATTTACTTTGGTTTGTTTATTGATAAAATGAGCTGGTTAAATATGTCCTTTCAACTGACATTTAAAGAGGTTAGACAACCAACAAAACCCAAATCCCCAAAGATATGTGCAGCATAACATTTAACTTAATCAAATGAGAAGAAAACGTTTGGGGGGAGAAATGCTTTTGAGATGTTGTTTTTAGAATCTCAAAAATGACTCCATTAGAAGACACAGCATTTATGCATATGGAACATTCTCCAGCCACTAGAAACATTTAAATACATATTTGAACTCTCAAATACACTACAATTACTACGACACCTCCCACCCACTGACAAATGCCAAACTCTTCCAGTGACCTCTGACATAGATCATTTTGTCTTCATCACCTTCCACATAGTCAAAGTCTGAGTCTGAAGGGTTAAACATTTCTTGTCGTTGTTTTGAACTAAAATAGTTAATTTAGGGGGCTGAATGTAGGGTGGAGTCTATGGTATTTCAACAGCATGGCTCTGGACCTATGGATTTGGTCTGCTTCAAACACTGCAATGGGTATCTATTTGGTAAAGCGTAACCTACATTAAAACTCTAAAAAGTTTTTTTCATGCACAGTGTAGTTGGTAGATTTTAAGGGTCAACTTGATGCCACTTTCTCTCATGAAGGTTTTCAGTCACTAATGAGCGTTTTTGAGATACATTTAGGTTGAAACTGTGCAGGGGACAAATATTTTACCTACTGTTACATTTTCTTACACATTGGGCTAGTAAAGGTAAATGTGTGCTTGTTCTGTATCCAACCATTTACATAACAACAAAAAACGATCTACAGTTAGACAAGTTAAAATAGACTACTACTGAATATAGTAGTAGCCTATACAGACATTTTAAATCAAACATGTCATAAAGTGAGGTTATAAGTGTATCTTTCAATCAACAAATCACCAATGAAGATCTCTGTGTGTGTGTGTCAGTCTCTCTGTCTCTGTGTCGGTCTAATGAATGAATTTAAAGGTTATCCCACTCATTTCACAAAGTCTGCAGTCGGGAGTGACAGCAGCAACATGTGGAGCGTTCCATGAGACGTCACAGTCTCCCCGGGTATAAAGACCTGCGAGTGCGACATTTTCACTTGTGGACCAATAGCGAAGTCTCCCTCTAGTGACGATACAGAGAATTTCTATTTGTACAATAAATCATTTTGTCTTAAGTTGGTCTCTGGAGAGGGACAGTTTTTACTGTACTAGTCTCCTGGAATTGAAAAGGTAAGCTTTTCTTTTCAGATCTTTTTCATACTGAAATTATTAATGGCTATTCCAAAAACGACTTTGATTACTTAACATTATAGTTAATTACTAATAAAGTAATGAACTATTGTCTTGATTGATTATTATTTGTAATTGAAGTATTGATACTTTGAAACTTAACACTACTTAGACATAGACAATGCAGATAACAGTGAATTGTCAATGGCTTGGAACCTCATTTCAGCCAATCAGATTGCAGATTCCTCCGAACCCATTTTACAGATCTCTATTTGCGTTTTCAGACATTCTAACTGATGCAAGGATAGGCTACATGCTTTTGAGGAATGTGGTGATGGGAATGTAGCCTGATATCCCACAGGCACGTTTTCATTTGGTTTAATGTCTTTTCTGATGCAAGGTTCATGCGGCCTACAATGTATCATCTGATTCAGGTGACGGGTTGAATTGCAATGGTAGTCTACTACAACAGTAGCCTATCTGAGTAGCTGATGACTGGAGCTACTTTTCTTCACATTGTTCCTATGCTGGAGCAAGTATTGTCAGTGCATGGGCTACATTTAATGGGGAAGCCATGAAGTATGTAATCCCCTGTTGGGTGCAGGAAATTATAGGCTATGTACTGTAACAACAGCCTATTCTTGACTTTTAGTTAGCCTGATACTGACTTGCTTGCTACTCAGTATTACATCATGGCTTGCCTCAAGGAGATTGGTGGCTCCGCACTGAAAGGGTAACATATGCTTGCCCAGTGTCAACGGCAATGATGAACGGACCTCATATCGGGGCAAAGGGGAGACACCTGAGACAGTTAAAGAAAATAAAAGTCACATTTTGTGGTGCATTGGTTTATTGCTTATCACGTACAGTACTTTGGCCTTCATGGTAATCTCTCGTGGACAGATTCTGTAGCCGACCAAATTCTGTGAGATTTTACTTCTGGGTTAACCATGATTATCCTCATGGTAATGATATTAAGTTGTCCTTAAAGTGGGCCTTTCAGAATAAGCATGTCTTGTACCCCCAGAATCTGTATTCGGCAACTGTTGGCGAGGCAGAAAATAAACGTTGCAAATTCAACTGTCGCTGAGCAGAAAAGGGCAGACGTGCTACAAATATAAATGCCATATATCTGATTATGCCTGTGTGGCCTTGCATCCAAACACTGGTTTTGATAAGACGCACATTACACATTGCTAAGGAGAATATACAGTAGTATGCCTTCCTCCAACCATGGCCAATGTGTCTTGCAACTGAAATGATTACATATCCGAAATCTGAAGAAGGCTGTTCTGTAAACTGAAGAAGCCACATTTTCTGGCAGTGTAGGGACTAAATATGAAGTTAGGAGTCGTGTGGATACAGATGGACAAATATAGCACCTAAAACGCAAGATATTCCTGCATGATATTTCAGGGACCAAATGAACATGGGTGACTGATGGATATGTTCTTCAAAAGCTGACAACAACCTACTTGATTTATTTAACCTTTACTTAATGAGGAAAGTGAGTGAAGAACAAATTCTTGTTTACAACCCCAGCCAAACCCTCCCCTAACCCGGACGATGCTGGGACAATTGTGCGCCGCCATATGGGATTCCCGATCATGGCCATTTGTGATACAGCCCGGGATCGAACCCCGGTCTATAGTGACACCTCGCACGGTGATGCAGTGCCTTAGACCACTGCGCCAGTCAAGGAACCCCTTCATGAAGTGTATTGCCATTCCTAGTGAATTCACTCAACAACAATGAACAGTGCATCACAAGAATATATATGAAGTCATGGGGAACATCGGTTTGAATTATAAACACGGCAATCTCGGTTTATCAGTATTTTTAATGTAGGTCCTCCATGTAGCCCATTGTACTGTGCCAAGCCCCTGAGGAATTGCAGCAATCTGCAATCATTTTAGTAGGACTAAAAGCCAGCTCTCCCCTAGAACGCCCTTGTTCAATTGACAATGGGTTTTGCTGCATCAATTCCCAGAGATCTCTTTATGCACTCATTCACTCTCTCTCACACACACACACACACACACACACACACACACACACACACACACACACACACACACACACACACACACACACACACACACACACACACACACACACACACACACACACACACACACACACACACATCATTAATGTAGTTCATTACATCCTTGATAGAATCAATTAGCAATTTTGTATTCACAATGGTGCCCCAGTGCGGTTTAGCTACCTTCATGTTTATTCATCCACATTGAGATGAGTGGAAGGAGAACGCTGAATAAAGACGTACTGTACGTGTTAATAAGATGATGTAATTGATTGTAATGGGAGTGGTTGCACTGACCGCACCAGTGATTCCCAAATGTTCCGTGAGGCTCCAAGCAATTCAGGTTCGAGGCTTGCCGCTATGCCATGCGTGTGTAAATCATCTGTGTAATGACTGATGTGTTTCACTAGGAGAGGCCCATGGGGAATTTATAGCTGCTGATGTTGTTGTGCCCGCCTGGATGGACGCAGCAAGGAAAGAAAAAGAGTCTGCTCTAATGCTTCGGCCTGTCTCAGAGGGACGTTTTTTATGCATAGCTCATAAGGCATTATAAACACACTTTTAATGTATTATGAAAAGGGCGTTCATAGGAAATGTTCCAGTTAGTTCTCATTGAATGGTGAGCATGTCAATGGAAGTATCTCAGCTCAGTATCTCATTTCCTCTCCATGTTATGGGTGCCTACAAGGAATGCAATTTGACCAGTTCAGTTCTTTCACATCAGTGTAAATGAAGAGAAGAAGACAAGAAGAGCTATTGAGTTTGACTGGTTACAACATCACTCAAACACAACATTATTTCTTAAACCATAATGGAGGCCAATCCGTAACTGTGAACATCTTGAGGCCATCTTGCCACATTCAACCAATGTTATGGAGCCTGAACAGAATGCATCTTTCTTCACAACAGACGAATGCTGAGATGTTAACGTGTTTACCATTGACCTGTCTAGCCTGCTTTTACTGATCGCTTTTGGCACAAAATGTGTAAGCTCAGAGGAAACAGGAAACCTCAGTCGATGGACAGATTATTTCATTTTCATGTGTGATGAGGAATTTCCACAAGCTATGGTAGGGAACTTGTGGATTTGGTACATAAGAAAACACACAGATGGCCTTCGGTTGAAAAGTACCATTATACCACAACCGTTACACATCTGGAGGAAAATCTCAGGGTTCCCCACTATTTAGCCAGCCAAATACCCAACACCCTCACACTCAATGGAGAAACATATCAGCTGCTCCCACCATTGAAACCTGATGGTTATTTGGAGCTTATTACATCATGCAATGCAAGCAAACAGACACATGTGGCTGTGGAGAGGGAGAGGTGGCATGGCAATATGTCATGTATACTGTGCCAGTGAAGTGGGGATTGATCAACAGCGAGTGTGCATAATCCCTAGCATTGTTCATTGCAAAACAGGACTAATGTGGAAAGTTTTATAATCAAGTGCAAAGATTAGGATGTCAGTCAGAAGATATTGGGTCAAGACAGGAGACACATCTACAAAGCAAATTTGCGATCAGAATTTTAACACCCACAGTGTTAAATGTAACACTTTCTTTGAAATTATAGGTGACCATCTCAAATAGTGTTAAACTAACACTTTTCAAAGTGCTGATAAACTGACATCCCCAGAGTGTTAGGTCCCTAACACCACACCGTGGGTGTAGCAAATTCTGATTTAAATGAACATTTTATTTGAGCTGATGCTGTTACACTTTCTCAGTTTTAGGGAATAACACATGTATTATTATGTTTATTTTGGGGGGGGGGGGGGTTGTTTTAACACTGTAGGGTGTAAAGCCTTATTTGCATATTTCCCAGGGTGCATTTCGAGTGAACATTACGAGTTACCCACCCATGACTGTGTTTGTTAGTTAGAGACATGGTTGTTGCATTCATTAATCTTCAGTACTGAAACCTTCAACAAGTGACAGCCTAAGTCAATGTTTTTGAGTATAAAGTAAACCCTTTATGACCTTACATCATACATTTCATAAGGCCTTCAGTTATGCCCCCTGCAGGTCACTATGCTGGTATTCCTATTGGAATCCAGCCATAGGGAGGATTTTCAACAATTAGGGAAGAGAAAGGGGGATACCTAGTCATGCATTCAACTGAAATGTGTCTTCTGTATTTAACCCAACCCCTCTGAATCAGAGAGGTGCCTTAATCCACAGCATCGGCACCTGGGGAACAGTGGGTTAATTGCCTTGCTCAGGGGCAGAATGTCAGATTTTTAGCTTGTTAGCTCGGGTTTTGATCCAGCAACCTTTCGGTTATGATTATTATAATGCGGCAGCAGGTAGCCTGGCGGGTAGGAGCATTGGGCCAGTAATTAACGCTCCTACATGCCAGGCTGACTGCCGCTGCATTATAATAATTTTAACTTTTATCACCCATGTCGTGGAAATTTCCTCTATTTACCAAATCATGGGAGCAAACCACACACACAAGTCAGAGTTAGTTATCAAAGTCCATCTTTAATTATATGAGCTCTATCACAATCCTGTGACTCTCAGGTAATTCAGTGTCTCTCAGTGAATTCTCTGAGAGCCCCATTACAATGCAACTGCGATCCTTTAATAGCAAAGAACCCACATAGTCAGACAGCATAGACATAATAAATTGTTCAGCTTTGTCTCCTTACTCAAACCCCAGAACCATAAACCAATCCTCCATATCAACAGGCATATATCAAATTGTAATTTAGATACAACCAATTCTAAATACAACCAATCCTGGACAAGATCACAGAGACACACTGACTGGCACACAGACATTGTGGAGCAAAAGATATGTTTACACATGATGACACTTTGTCCTCTCCCCTCTCTGCGGCCCATGCAACTTAGTCTTGACATAGAACAGATAACTGCAACCCTGCCACAGTATTATACAAAAATAACATTCTTGATGAGAAGTAACTTACAAACATATGATGAATATAAAACATCTTACATATGTTACCAACAAATTCTGATTATTCCACGACATTCACAATTTAAATTCAGAATGAGTGCTATGGTGATGAACTTGTCATAAAAGACTACCTAAACCATCTAAATTGGAACAACCATTTCAGTAACGGGAGCAATAATTCCAACCACTTATATTGTATTAGATTGCATTGCAAAGCTGTCATCAGGGCAAAGGGTGGCTACTTTGAAGAATCTAAAATATAAACTATGTTTTGATTTGTTGAAAACTTGTTTGGTTACTACATGATTCTATATGTGTTATTTCATAGTTTTGATGTCTTCACTATTATTCTACAATGTAGAAAATAGTTAAAATAAAGAAAAATCCTTGAATTAGTTGGTGTTGTCACGCCTTGGTCATTGTATTTTGTGTTTTCGTTATATATTTGGTCAGGCCAGGGTGTGACATGGGTTTATATGTTGTGGTTCGTATTGGGGTTTTTGTAGTTATTGGGATTACGGCTGAGTAGGGGTGTTGCATAGGCTTGGCTGCCTGAGGCGGTTCTCAATCAGAGTCAGGTGATTCTCGTTGTTTCTGATTGGGAACCGTATTTAGGTAGCCTGGGTTTCGCTTTGGATTTCGTGGGTGATTGTTCCTGTCTCTGTGTAGTTCACCAGATAGGCTGTAATTAGGTTTCACGTTCCGTTTGTTGTTTTTGTATTTGTATAGTTATTTCATGTGTCACTTTTTTCATTAAAGTCATGAGTAACCACCACGCTGCATTTCAGTCCGACTCTCTTTCTACAAACGAAGAACGACGTTACAGGTGTGTCCAAACTTTTGACTGGTACTGTATATTAAAACAAACTGTTCTCAAAATAAACCTACAACAAAGCATGCTGCGAAATATGATAGAGGCCCCTCCCAGGTCTTTTCACTCCCAAGAGGATTAACATAAATGAACTCCACACAGTTGAGTAACAACAACACCATGCGGTGTCGATTCCACTGTGAAACACATCATTTTTTTTCACTGCAGGTGGCGTCAATTTAAATCCCACTAGTGTTAACACCACTATAATCGACACTCGGGTAGACATAACACCCTTTACCTCAACACAACAGCCACACATTTGCTGTGTGGGACATAAATCCAGGGAAATGATGAAATGTTCTTGATGATGGATGTAACGTCGCTTCTCAGTGATTCATTCATAAACGAGCCACAATGTGTATATATATTTTTGGTTTTGTTTTAATGCCTGATTCACAGTTCTGGTGCTCTGTTTACCACTGATGGATAATTTGCAGGTTTAGTGGAACCATCACTGTAGTGAGATGGAGGGAAACGCTGCACACAGATGATTTACGAGGGAATTGACTTCCCGTGTCCCTGGGAATGTCCTGAGTGCCCTCTCCTAGGACCTGCAGTTACAGCCAGGCTGTAACATTTTACTACCTGTACTACCATTTTACAAGACCGCTTGGAGAAGTAGTGAATGGAGGCCAGCATTGGACACATTTGTCTCTTTTTTCTCTCTCTTTACCCCTGTGTCTGATACTTGAACTCAGGCCACTCCTTTACCTCAAAAGAACTTACCGTCTTGACAGCCTGAGAGTTACATATCCCTGTGACTCAGAACCCCCATGTTAACAAACATGTTATTCACTTGGTCTCAAGGCTGTTTGCTGAAATTCATGGCTCAGTACCATGACTTGAAGCCGAACAACTCAATGCTTGTTTGATCAGACTTAAAAAAAGAAAAGAATGTCCATTGACATTCAAATGACATCGTAGTGGAGAAGGATTTGAAGTGGAAGGAGGAAGCAGTCTGGCCACGACTGACATCCGTCGCATAGAGAGACGTGTGTGTCTGTGTGTGTGTGTGTGTGTGTGTGTGTGTGTGTGTGTGTGTGTGTGTGTGTGTGTGTGTGTGTGTGTGTGTGTGTGTGTGTGTGTGTGTGTGTGTGTGTGTGCCGTCCCACCCCTGTCTTCAGACTGCCTGCCAACACACTGCAGCATGCCATGTTTATTTTCGTGTTGTGTTCTCTAGCGTTCTGCCTACATTGTTATTTTCTTTGGCTGAAGCCTGTGGTCGGTGGGGCAATGTTTCTAGGCTAAATTAAAGTGGGCTGGCCCCCACAAAAAAACAGACCACACGTCTTATGGCATAATGCAAAATGTCTCCCTTACCAAGATATTTTTTAAGAGTGGGGGAAGAAAAAAACAGATTTTAGGGGGAGAGGGAGAGAGGTTCTTGTTTTCAGCCCATGGGCGTACAAGTACAGTTTCCTGACACATGTTGTTTTATTCATGTCCTTTTTATGTACATTATTTAGAGTTTGCCTGGTTGCTCATCTGACGCATCTGTCCCATTACATTGCATGAAACAAAACAGAGCTGAGAAGCATAACATTCTCTCTTGTAAAAAGAGACAGCAGACTCTCGGAAGAACAGGCATATGAATGAGTGGGTGTACCACAGGCCCGTTCTAAACAGGAATGGTGTTAGGCATTTCGGTGACAGTCCAATTAAATTCACAGTACGTGGTGACTGCTGTTTTGTATTTTGATAGCGTATAGAGGGTTTTTACATGTGATTACGTTTGTAAAATGTGACATTCAGGTCTGAAATGAGAGTTGACATGAAATCTCAGAACAGCTTACTTCAACATCTGCACATATCAAACTGCTGTTTGTTCTTGACGTTTCACATCTCCCTGACATTCTCTGATCCGAAATCCAATCTGTTGATTTACATACTGTAAATTATAAACATGCATTTCTCAACTGTGAAAGTATTAATTTCAGACTGTGAAGACTGGACCGGGACACCTCTTAAAGAACAATGGCATGGACATTAAGGTCACTGACTATGCTGCTGTTTCTGGCATATCTACAGGCAATAGAGGAGGAGGATATCAGAGCTGGTATGTACAGTATGTCTACATTTGGTATGGTATGTCTAATCTGTTCTGTAGAAAACATGCAGGTTAAACCGTGCATCTCAAAATACGAACATGGCCGGTCCTGGTTTTAGTCACACCACGCCCTTCCCAGACACAAAGGTATTTAATCAGTGCATGCGACAGTATTGGAGTACTTGGCTATACCGACATATATGGATAGGATAATTGTGTCTGTCAAACAGGTAGGTTTACCACTTATTTATTGGAAGATGAAGAAATAAGCTCCAATTATCTTTAACCCCTGCATCGGAGTGTTACAATGTTGCTATCACTATGCAACCTACTACCTATAGTAGGAAAACAAGTTTCTTGTAATAATAATAATATGCCATTTAGCTGACGCTTTTATCCAAAGCGACTTACAGTCATGTGTGCATACATTCTACGTATGGGTGGTCCCGGGAATCGAACCCACTACCCTGGCGTTACAAGCGCCATGCTCTACCAACTGAGCTACAGAAGGACACCCGTTATCACACATAGCACGGCTCCATAATTATTACAATTAAAATTAAAATATCGCTTTTATATAACACATTTAACATATATTTTAATATTTTTGTTAGGACTGTAAGACAGAGTAAGACCATTTGATCTTTGGAAACAACTGCTTTCATAAATGCAGGGCGGGCCTCATTTTGCTGGAACAGTGTAAAATACGCTTTATGTCAATGACCCAGCCTCAACAAATTTAGTTTATTTACATATTGAATTTGATTGTCCGACATCATTTCCAACAATTTATTTATTTTGTCTCCACCTAGTGGCTTCTTTCATCTGCTGTGGTGCTGCATTGCAGTCAGCGATGTTTTCTCTCGGTAGCTGTCCATGGTCCTGAAATCAAACCATCTAAGTTTGCTTGGACACCAGCCTGATCTCCAGCTCCTTCCATATCTGGAAGCTATCTAGGTGGTCATGTGACTTCTCATGCGAGCTGTGTAGGTGGCACAGATTCTTCCAGTCCCTTGTTCCATCCCTGACCAACGCATATTTGCACTCGTGTGCAGCAAAAAGTTTGCAGCAAAACTTGGAATAGGCAAATAGGCTTGGAATAGGCTAACCTTGGTCTCTCCACTATCTCCCCGTTCGCCTTCCTCCTATTGTAGTGGGCCAACGAAAACTTGTCATTCTCCACATGGCTGATAAATTTCACCAGCGAATTTCTTTGGTTAGAGATTGTGCTTCTTTTCTCATAGATTTTTTTAAATGTTCACTTCAAATTTCTATAGATTACTTTTAGCTAAAATGATATCCACTAGTAGTAGCTAGCTAATGTTAACAGGCTAGGTTAGGCTACTGCCTTAATCACTAATAATTTTCGTCACACACACACAAACATAAAAAAAATACAATAATCTAATTGGCAGAGTCATTTTTATTAATGTTTCACAATTGGATACTCCCATATAAACACACACATCACCAGAGCTACCAAGGATAGTGGGAGTGAACTTCGGGAGAAGCAGGAATGGGGTGGGGGCGGGAACTGCAGCAACACTATGAGCTGGTGGCTGGGGTGCCGCGGGCGGTGTAGTAGCCGATCAGGCCCTGATTACGGCCCTGATTACGAAGGACATGTTTGGAGCTAAATATGGAAAGCTTTGACATTGTACATTGACATTGTACATGATCATATCTTATTTTTGAGGTGTGTATGTGTGTGTGCATGTACATTAATGTATCTATGACTGTGTGTGTGTGTGTGTACACCTGTGACCACCCCTCCTAGGCTGCAGCACTGCGGTGAATGACCTAGTCTACATCATAGATGGCTCGTGGAGCGTGGGCCACAGTGACTTCAAAAAGGCCAAGAGCTGGCTCGTCAACATCACCAGCGGCTTCGACATCAGCTCCCACTACTCACAGGTCAGACTTAGAACGAATATGTGTAACACTGCACCTTAAGTTGCCCGGTACAGTGTTATTGTAATATGTCACCGAAAGTGACATATGACAGCATAGTTGACAAATAACTACAATGGTTAAATTGAACTTTTTTGACATATTCAAATAAGACTATTGAACTAGGTGGCCGTGGTGCAGTACAGCGACACCCCTCGTCTGGAGATCCCCCTGGGGAAGCACCACGGTGGCCCGGACCTCATCCAGGCCATCGAGGGCATCAGCTATCTAGGCGGGAACACTCAGACGGGCCGTGCCATCAAGTTCGCCGTAGATCACGTGTTCCCGTCCTCGCAGCGCACCAGCACCGTCAAGAACCGCATTGCGGTGGTGGTGACGGACGGAAAGTCCCAGGATGATGTGGTGGACGCTAGCGTGGAGGCGCGGGCGCAAGGCGTCATTGTGTTCGCCGTGGGAGTGGGCACCGAGATCACCACCTCAGAGCTGATGTCCATCGCCAACAAGCCGGGTGGGACCTACGTGTTGTATGCCGAGGACTACGCCAACATAGACCGAATCCGAGACTCCATGGAGCAGAGACTGTGTGAGGGTGAGTGAGTGTAAGATAGGAGGTGTACTGCTACCTGGAGGTGTGCTAGGATAGAGTTCCCCAAACAGTGGGTTTAGAACTCGAGGGTGGGTTGCCGCTATTCCTTTTCCTTGATTTTGTTCATTTTCTTTCACCTGGACGTCTTTCACTTTTTGGGTTGCAAGAGTACAGAAAGCATTAATTGGGTCACATCTCATGCGGGGCCCCGGCTACTATGCCTATTTAAGAGACTGGAGGTTTGCCCTGAAAGCAGGCTGTACACCACTCATGCTTTGTGAAGTGGGAAGCCGCAGGCACTGGAGCCAAACCAGGGACATGTGGCGGCGTAAAGAAAGGGCATTAGAAAAGATGGTGGCAGGAAACAGATGTGATACGCTCGCTGTTGCCAACCACACTGCAGCTGGAGGCATTGTTTGACCATAAACTGCAGGGAAATTTGTCAACAACGTTTACGAAACCATAGGAGCCCGTTCACTACTTACAAAGAGAAGCTAGTCAAAATGGGTTAATTATAATGTTTGGCATGCATGTTGAAATACAATCTAGATTGTATCTACGGTAGATATGCCACAACACACTGAGACGTATGTGATGTCATTTCCTGTCCAAAGAGTCTGTGTGTCCTACGCGTATCCCAGTGGCCTCCAGGGATGAGAAGGGCTTTGAGTTGATGCTGGGCATGAATATCCACCAGAGGACCAAGAAGATCCAAGGCTCTCTGGTGTCTGAGACAGCCTTCTCCTTGACCACCTCAACAGACATCACAGAGAACACAAGGTGGGTCTCCCCTTCAACCTCCACATCAAGCATAGTCCTTAATTCCTTTGCTTAGCTATTTTGAACTCATACTTATCTCATATTATTGTTACGATCAATAATGACAAACCTCCTGGCATTGACAACTTAGATGGAAAGCTACTGAGGATGGTTGATGACTCTATAGCAACTCCTATATGCCATATCTTTAATCTGAACCTAGAGCAAAGTGTTTGTCCTGAGGCCTGGTGGGAAGCCAAAGTCATTCCGCTGCCCAAGAATGGTAAATCTGCCTTTACTGATACTATCAGCTAGCTGCCAGCTCTTAGAAAACTGTTGGAAAAATGGTGTTTGACCAGATACAATGCTATCTCTGTAACAAATTAACAACAGACTTTCAGCATGCTTATAGAGAAGGGCATTCAACATGGACTCCACTGACACAAATGACGGATGAGTGTTTAGAAAATGGCATAATAAGAAGATTGTGGGAGCTGTATTGTTAGACTTCAGTACAGCTTTTAATATTATTGACCATAATTATCATGTTGAAAACGTATGTGTTATGGCTTTTCAACCATAACACATACGTAGATTCAAAGCTATCTATCTAATAGAACTCTTTAATGGAAGCTTTTTTAATATTAAACATGTGATGTATGGTGTATCCCAGGGCAGCTCTCTTGGCCCTCCACTCTTTTCTATTTTTACCAATGACCTACCACTGGCATTAAACAAAGCCTGTGAGTCCATGTATGCTGATGATTCAACCCTATACCTGTCAGCAACCACAGCTAGTGAAATCATTTCAAAACTAAACAATGAGTTGCAGTCAGTTTTAGAATGGGTGGCCAATAATAAACTGTTCCTGAACTCTAAAAATAAGAGCATTGTATTTGGTACAAATAATTCCCTACGTTCTAGACCTCAGCTGAATCTGGTAATGAATGGTGTGGCTGTTGAGCAAGTTGAGAAGAGTAAATTACTTGGTGTTACCTTAGATTGTAAACTGTCACGGTCAAAACATATTGATTCAATGGTTGTAAAGATGGGGAGGTCTGTACGTGGTAAAGAGATGCTCTACTTTTTGACACCATACTCCACAAAGTAAGTCCTGCAGGCTCTAGATTCATCTTACCTTGATTATTGTCCAGTTATTGTAACGACGTTCGTCTGTTGAATGAAAAGAGTCGGACTGAAACGCAGCGTGTAGGTTACTCATGACTTTAATGAACTGAATCGCGGTACATGAAATAACTGAATACTAAATACAAAAACAACAGAACGGAACGTGAAACTAATTACAGCCTATCTGGTGACTACTACACAAAGACAGGAACAAACACCCACAAAATACAAAGCGAACTCAGGCTACCTAAATACGGTTCCCAATCAGAGACAACGACAAGCACCTGACTCTGATTGAGAATCGCCTCAGGCAGCCAAACCTATACCACACCCCTAATCAGCCGCGATCCCAAATAATACAAACCCCAATACGAAACACAACATATAAACCCATGTCACACCCTGGCCTACCCAAACATATAACAAAACACAAAATACAATGACCAAGGCGTGACAGTTATATGGTCAAGTGCTGCAAAGAAAGACCTTATTAAGCTGCAGCTGGCCCAGAATAGAGAGGCACGTCTTGCTCTTCATTGTAATCAGAGGGCTAATATCAATAATATGCATGCGAGTGTCTCATGGCTATGAGTTAAGGAAAGACTGACTGCATTGATTCTTGTTTTTATAAGAAACATTAATGTCTTGGAAATTCCAAATGGTTTGCATAGTCAACTTACACACGGCACTGACACACACACTTACAGCACCAGACATGCCACCAAGGGTATTTTTACAGTCCCCAGGTCATGAACAAATTTAAGTAAACGTACAGTATTATACAGAGCCATGAATGCATAGAACTCCCTTACATCTCATATAGCACAAGTGAACCGCAAACCTGCTTTCAATAAACAAATAAAGCAACACCTTACGACACAACGCCTCTCCCACATGTGACCTACTTGTTGTGCGTATGTACTGACATGTATGTGTAACAAACACACACACTAAATGTAATTTTAAAAAAAATGTATGTCAATTGTAAAGTATTTTGTTTATAATGTATTTTTTGTAATTTAGGACCCCAGTAAGACTAGCTGTTGCCATTGGCTAATGAGGATCTGAATAAAATAAACAAAATATATTATTATTATTATTATTATCATCAACTCAGTTACGGGGCATTGTTATTTCTGCTAAAGACGTGACAAGACAAGCTTGAATTCGAAATCTGACTAACGTCTACACCTGGATAAGTCACATAGACTACCTTCAGACACTAGAAGCCTGGGAGAGTCACTTGGACTACCTTCAGCCACAGACAATAGAAGCCTGGGAGAGTCACTTGGACTACCTTCAGCCACAGACACTAGAAGCCTGGGAGAGTCACTTGGACTACCTTCAGCCACAGACACTAGAAGCCTGGGTGAGTCACTTGGACTACCTTCAGCCACAGACACTAGAAGCCTGGGAGAGTCACTTGGACTACCTTCAACCACAGACACTAGAAGCCTGGGTGAGTCACTTGGACTACCTTCAGCCACAGACACTAGAAGCCTGTGTGAGTCACTTGGACTACCTTCAGCCACAGACACTAGAAGCCTGGAAGAGTCACTTGGACTACCTTCAGCCACAGACAATAGAAGCCTGGGTGAGTCACTTGTACTACCTTCAGCCACAGACACTAGAAGCCTGGGTGAGTCACTTGGACTACCTTCAGCCACAGACACTAGAAGCCTGGGTGAGTCACTTGGACTACCTTCAGCCACAGACACTAGAAGCCTGGAAGAGTCACTTGGACTACCTTCAGCCACAGACAATAGAAGCCTGGGTGAGTCACTTGGACTACCTTCAGCCACAGACACTAGAAGCCTGGGTGAGTCACTTGGACTACCTTCAGCCACAGACACTAGAAGCCTGGGTGAGTCACTTGGACTACCTTCAGCCACAGACACTAGAAGCCTGGGTGAGTCACTTGGACTACCTTCAGCCACAGACACTAGAAGCCTGGGTGAGTTTTTGAAAACATCCAGATGATTTTCCGTCCAGTGGCACTTCAAACCTCTTTGACACATGTTTGTGGTGGTAAAAAGTGCACAACATCATCGGCAATAGTGGAATATTCTAAATCCTTTCTTGGCAGCCTGAAGGAAAACAGTGGAAAATGAACTGACCAGGAAAATCTCTGAATCCATAGTTTTTCCTAGACTGGTCACTTGATAATGACACATTTTGTACTCGTCATACTTTGCAGGCTTATGATTTCCCCTAATTTTTCAAAGGTTACTTACAAGTCACCATACAGATGTTGACAAGAACTGTATTCATGATTCAGTTTTCTATTTGTTATTTGACTATTTTCTCAGGGAGATCTTCCCCGAGGGTCTGCCTCCATCCTATGTGTTTGTGGCCACGGTCCGCCTCAAGGGTTCAGCCAAACAGGACAAGTTTGACCTGTTGAGGATCCTTTCTAAAGATGGCGTCACCCAGGCAGCAGTGACACTGAACGGAGGGGACAAGTCTGTCACTTTCACGACCACCAGCACCACCAATGAGGAGCAGCTGGTCACCTTTAATGTGCAGGGCATTGGGGTTGGTATCTTTGTGTACTTGTGTACATTTTTGTATACATATTTGCACATGAACAACGTAGACCTCTACTACTGTCATAGCCAGAATGGAACATGTTTTTTTTAAAGAGCGTACTGTATACCACACACAGGAGGTTGGTGACACCTTAATTGGGGGGAACGGGCTCGTGGTAATGACAGCGGAATGGTATCAAACACATGGTTTCCAGGTGTTTGATGCCATTCCATTTTCTCCGTTCCAGCCATTATTATGAACCTCGCTCTCCTCTCAGTAGTCTCCACTGATACCACAGTATACTGAAAACACTATATCAGACTTTTCAAAGCCAGGACTTTTTCCTGGTCAGGTGACATTATCAGGAAAACACACCGGATCCTAACTGTGATCTTGTACAGAGGTGATGGTAGGCATGCATTCTGCTGGCGTCGGAATGTAGTCTATCAATGATCATGAATATGACCCTCCTATTTCTGATACTTTTAATGGACTGAATTGCAGTTTAGACTCCAACGCGTTCTCCACTCAGAACAACATGCAAAGTTAATTCATGTGGATGCCATGTCTAAAGACCACGGAACAGTTGATTTTTCTGTTTTCCTTTTGGCAGCTTTGTGTTCAAAGAGAGCGTGCCACGGAAAAGCGGGATGGTGCCATAAGTACCTCCATGGCACTGCTCACCACTCTGACTGGCAGCATTGACAACCTGTCTAGAAGCTTGGGTGCCACAAGTACTCCCACTCCTAGATGTAGCTGTTATAACTAAGAGTACACTTTAACATTTACACTGGCAATGTGGACACATATGTTCAGTTTCATGGCCACTAGTGAGAAATGTGATTTAGGCCCACAATTTGTGGTATGGATGCAACCGCAAGTGAATTAGAGGCCTGTGGTATTATGGATGTCACATCCATGTCACTATCGTTCTGATTGACCCTTTTGTGCCACCATCCATTACAGAGTTTCTTTGATGAAGAGTGGCACCAGCTGAAGCTGCTCGTGAGGCCCCGGCAAGTAACCGGTTTCCTGGACGATGAGGAGATCCAGGAAGTGGCGCTACTGGAGCCGGTGGAGCCAATCTACATCAACGGCAAGACGCAGGTCGCCAAGAAGTTTGGGGCGGAGACCACAGTCCCTGTGAGTAGAAGGAACCGTGTTTGTTTTCTATGGCAAATTGGCAAGGGATGTGACTATAGGCTTACTACTGCTCCAGTATAATTACTTAGGGTGGCACTGTATATTTACTGGGGCCTTACGTGGGGCGTGCGCGGCTCTCACAAAGCATTTGACGAAAGCATTTAGCAGATGTGGTTTTCTATGTTGGACTAAAGTGAAATAGGACCATTGCATTTGGATGAACAATGGGTGAAATTGTTGTGTCTCTTTCATAATTTCAGTGTTGCCTGACTTGTTTTCCTTTCTTTTTTTAACCGCCTTTTTAAGGTGGAGATACAGAAACTGCGCCTTTATTGTGACCCTCATCAAAGCGAGAGAGAGACAGCCTGTGAAATCTACTCTGTGGTGAGGCACACATTACAATGTGGGGAAAATCTGTTCATTTCCCCAACTACTCTCAACTCCTTACTTATTTAATGTTATTATGACTCGACGGAGAAAATGTAATACCATCTCGACAAAGAAGTTGTAAAGTGCAGTTTGAAGTGCAATTTACATAAACTGGGTATAAGGTATAGTGATATATAATTTTCTCTCTTTTTTCTTTCACAGGATGATGAGAGGGTGAGTGAGGACTTGTTGTCTCTGCTCTTTTTAACCATTTAGTGTCTGCATTAGAGTGTCACACTTCAGTGTGTATCTGTCCCAGTGTCCCCTGGATCGTGAGGCCACAGTGGAGGAAGTGGAGTGTGACTGTGCTAATGGCAGCCCAGGACCACCTGGCCCTCCTGGACCAATGGTACAGTACAGCATCACCCGCTCCGGGGGTTACCCTCTCCCACACACATACAATATACCAAGACACACACTCTCTCTGCCCCTCTCTCCATCTCATTCTGTCTGTCTGCTTCCTGGGCTTTGTTGTAAAAGAAAATGACATCTGATAGATTGGTTAGTCTCCTCCCCTCAGGTAGCTTTTGACACCAGAGCTTAAAACGTTTCAGTTATCAGCGACAGGCACTGCAACTGCATCCTGTGTGATTTATTACATTGGGTCCATTCTAGAAGTGTGTCGGCAGGAATCACTGTCGATCATTAATCATTAGACGGGCCATCCGTTATTACTGCAGTATTTATTTGGACAATCTTTCATTCAAAACAATACAAGTTAGAAAAGAAAGGGAGAAATCACTCCAACAATGTTTTTTTCTGATCCTCCTGAGTATATCCCACTTGCGTAGCATGATCAATCACGCATTCACATTTGTTGTGGAGCCCGTAAAGTTTTTAATGCCATTGTGACTGGCTGTACAGGGTCTCCGAGGCGAGATAGGAAGAGCAGGACCACCAGGCCCTGACGGTAAGCCTGTGAGTACACATCAACGTCTCATATCTTCTTTATATTGCCTGAAAACAACAGTACCCATCTCCCATCACACCTACCTCCCACAGATGTTGGGAGAAGTTTTGGGGGACTTTTTGACCTGTCATTTGACATAACGGAACAGAGAATCACAGATAGCCTTCCCACTTAGGCAACACATAGACTACATTATACTGACCCTGTGATTGCTTGTTTTCCTCCATGCTTGCCTTTTGTTTTGTCTAGGGAACCCAGGGTGAGCCTGGTGGGTCTGGAGAACCTGGGTTTCCTGGCGAGACGGTGAGCATTTCTTGACAGTCTAAAACTGCTAACTGTAACACTTGTAACACTCAGGAATAATGTATTTTTAAATATGAATAGTACTGTTTTTTTAATCAAGCCGTTATAGTTGTTATGCTAACAGTTAGCATATCCATTCAGTTTAATGTGGTCTGTGCAGGAATCAAACCCACCACAATAGTAGCCAGTATTACCAACACCATTGCAGCAACCACTGTTCTGAAAGCTCTGAGGAAAGCCCAGAGACCAACACCTAAAATATAATGCTAGGAAGAGCAGCGTGCCACTTTCTCTTTTATTAGCAACCGCTGCAGTGCCATTAATATATGTTTAATAGCACGATACATCTATTAAATCCGAGAGACATACAATAGAAGTGTTTGTTTCTTATTTATTCCTGACCCACACAGGGTGAATTGGGCCAACTAGGACCCAGCGGGGCTCCAGGTCTGACAGGTGGCAAAGTAAGCTCCTCCTCCTCTGTGTAGATGTGCATGATTTGGATTTATATATTAGGGTTTGAGTTTTGCATAACACTCTAACATGCTCCAACTTTGTGTCCATGAAGGGCGAGAGAGGGGATCCAGGACTGCCGGGGAAACCGGGCCCGCCAGGACCAAAGGTGAGACTCCCAACCTGACTTTCACCCACTGTGCCAGGGGGCGAGAGGAGCCAACCGGCCCACACCACCACCACAGCCCTGTCTGAACCACCACAATGGTGCTCTGTATACCAGTCTTGTTCTGTCTGTTCTGGACTAGTGTTTTAAGAGGGTTTAAACAGATGGTCAGGTTCAATGGAAACAACACAGTCTAACTGCGTTGAAGTGCAGGCCCTTTGAGACCAGATGGGGAGGAAATGGAGGGATTTATTTTCACATGTAGCATATCAAAACCTTCAGAAAATGGGCAGAGCAAAAAAAGTCAACACTGTAATACACTACAGATGCCAAGAGTAGTTAGATTTTTCATCAATGCCTCACTGTGCGTTGTTAAATATTGTCTTTTGTATTCAAGGGTCCTGCCACCTCACAATTAAACCTGGGCTCTGTTGGAATTCCAGGGAAAAAGGTAAGGGAGGAAGAGTTTGGGCCTGGGTCTCCAGACCTTTTCATAACAATAGATCTATAATATTTCATGAACCAAAACTTTGCCTGTAACAACATGTCTTCTCCATTGTCCATATAGGGACTTCCGGGTGAGAGGGGACAAACCGGACCTCCGGGTGAGATTGGACCAATGGTACGTTCTGGTTTTGACTCTTTGTTTATCTATGATCATCATCTGACCAATATGGTCGTTTGTCATAATCTTTGGCAGTCTGTCAGTTTCGGGAACCTGGCTTCTTAGATCTTGTTTAAAGCTCCCATGTCTACATAGCTGCTGATAAAATAGTATGTGTTGCCTGCTTCTACACCCTAGACGATTACAATGATTCTTATTTAAGTCCTTCACAAAAAAATTCAAACCTTCAACTCAATCCCCATTGCGGTCTGCAATAGCATCGAATAGCCCCCGTGATATGCAACTGTTCAGGGAAGTCAGGAACCAATACACGCAGTCAGTCAGGAAAGCTAAGGCCAGCTTCTTCAGGCAGAAGTTTGCATCCTGTAGCTCCAACTCCAAAAAGTTCTGGGACACTGTGAAGTCCATGGAGAACAAGAGCACCTCCTCCCAGCTGCCCACTGCACTGAGGCTAGGAAACACGGTCTCCACCGATAAATCCATGATTATCGAAAACTTCAATAAGCACTTCTCAACGGCTGGCCATGCCTTCCGCCTGGCTACTCCAACCTCGGCCAACAGCTCCGCCCCCCCCGTAGTTCCTCACCCAAGCCTCTCCAGGTTCTCCTTTACCCAGATCCAGATAGCAGATGTTCTGAAAGAGCTGCAAAACCTGGACCCGTACAAATCAGCTGGGCTTGACAATCTGGACCCGCTATTTCTGAAACTATCTGCCACCATTGTCGCAACCCCTATTACCAGCCTGTTCAACCTCTCTTTCATATCGTCTGAGATCCCCAAGGATTGGAAAGCTGCCGCAGTCATCCCCCTCTTCAAAGGGGGAGACACCCTGGACCCAAACTGCTATAGACCTATATCCATCCTGCCCTGCCTATCTAAGGTCTTGAAAGCCAAGTCAACAAACAGGTCACTGACCATCTCGAATCCCACCGTACCTTCTCCGCTGTGCAATCTGGTTTCCGAGCCGGTCACGGGTGCACCTCAGCCACACTCAAGGTACTAAATGATATCATAACCGCCATCGATAAAAGACAGTACTGTGCAGCCGTCTTCATCGACCTCGCCAAGGCTTTCGACTCTGTCAATCACCAAATTCTTATCGGCAGACTCAACAGCCTCGGTTTTTCGGATGACTGCCTTGCCTGGTTCACCAATTACTTTGCAGACAGAGTTCAGTGTGTCAAATCAGAGGGCATGCTGTCCGGTCCTCTGGCAGTCTCTATGGGGGTGCCACAGGGTTCAATTCTCGGGCCGACTCTTTTCTCTGTATATATCAATGATGTTGCTCTTGCTGCGGGCGATTCCCTGATCCACCTCTACGCAGACGACACCATTCTATATACTTTCGGCCCGTCATTGGACACTGTGCTATCCAACCTCCAAACGAGCTTCAATGCCATACAGCACTCCTTCCGTGGCCTCCAACTGCTCTTAAACGCGAGTAAAACCAAATGCATGCTTTTCAACCGATCGCTGCCTGCACCCGCATGCCCGACTAGCATCACCACCCTGGATGGTTCCAACCTTGAATATGTGGACATCTATAAGTACCTAGGTGTCTGGCTAGACTGCAAACTCTCCTTCCAGACTCACATCAAACATCTCCAATCAAAAATCAAATCCAGAGTCGGCTTTCTATTCCGCAACAAAGCCTCCTTCACTCACGCTGCCAAGCTTACCCTAGTAAAACTGACTATCCTACCGATCCTCGACTTCGGCGATGTCATCTACAAAATGGCTTCCAACACTCTACTCAGCAAACTGGATGCAGTCTACCACAGTGCCATCCGTTTTGTCACTAAAGCACCTTATACCACCCACCACTGCGACTTGTATGCTCTAGTCGGCTGGCCCTCACTACATATTCGTCGCCAGACCCACTGGCTCCAGGTCATCTACAAGTCCATGCTAGGTAAAGCTCCGCCTTATCTCAGTTCACTGGTCACGATGGCAACACCCATCCGTAGCACGCGCTCCAGCAGGTGTATCTCACTGATCATCCCTAAAGCCAACACCTCATTTGGCCGCCTTTCGTTCCAGTACTCTGCTGCCTGTGACTGGAACGAATTGCAAAAATCGCTGAAGTTGGAGACTTTTATCTCCCTCTCCAACTTCAAACATCAGCTATCCGAGCAGCTAACCGATCGCTGCAGCTGTACATAGTCTATAGGTAAATAGCTCACCCTTTTTCACCTACCTCATTCCCATACTGTTTTTATACTGTTTTTATTTATTTACTTTTCTGCTCTTTTGCACACCAATATCTCTACCTGTACATGCCCATCTGATCATTTATCACTCCAGTGTTAATCTGCAAAATTGTATTATTCGCCTACCTCCTCATGCCTTTTGCACACATTGTATATAGACTGCCCATTTTTTTCTACTGTGTTATTGACTTGCTAATTGTTTACTCCATGTGTAACTCTGTGTTGTCTGTTCACACTGCTATGCTTTATCTTGGCCAGGTCGCAGTTGCAAATGAGAACTTGTTCTCAACTAGCCTACCTGGTTAAATAAAGGTGAAATAAAAAATAAAAAAAATAAAACTAACAGGGTAATGCTCAAACTGACATAACTATAATAACTACCATGCACTTCATGAATAAATAAAATAAAATAAAATTGTATTGGTCACATACACATGTTTAGCAGATGTTATTGCGGGTGTAGGAAAATGCTTGTGTTTTCAGCTCCAACAGTGCAGTAATATCTAACAAGTAATATCTAACAATTTCACAATACACACACATCTAAAGTAAAAGGAATGGAATGGAATTAAGAATATATAAATATTTGGATGAGCAATGTCGGAGCAGCATAGACTGAAATACAATAGAATACAATAGAATAGAAAGCAGTATATACATATGAGATAAGTAATACAAAATATGTAAACATTGTTAAAGTGATTAGTGTTCCATTATTAAAGTGGCCAGTGATTTCAAGTCTATGTATATAGGGCAGCAGCCTCTAAGGTGCTAGTGATGGCTATTTAACATTCTGATGGCCTTGAGATAGAAGCTGATTTTCAGTCTCTCGGTCTCACCTTTGATGCACCTGTACTGACCTCGCCTTCTGGATGATAGCGGGGTGAACAGGTAGTGGCTCGGGTAGTTGTTGTCCTTGATGATCTTTTTAGCCTTCCTGTGACATCCGGTGCTGTAGGTGTCCTGTAGGGCAGGGAGTTTGCCCCCGATGATGCGTTGGGCAGACCGCACAACCCTATGGAGAGCCCTGCAGTTGTGGGCGGTGCAGTTGCTGTACCAGGCGGTGATACAGGCTGACAGGATGCTCTCAATTGTGCATCTGTAAAAGTTTGAGGCTTTTAGGTGCCAAGCAAAATTTCTTCAGCCTCCTGTGGTTGACGAGGCCGTGTTGCACCTTCTTCACCACACAGTCTGTGTGGGTGGACCATTTCAGTTTGTCAGTGATGTGTACACCGAGGAACTTGAAGCTTTCCACCTTCTCCACTGCAGTCCCGTCGATGTGGATAGTGGGGTGCTCCCTCTGCTGTGTCCTGAAGTCTACGATCAGCTCCTTTGTTTTGTTGACGTTGGATGGATGAGATGTTATATTTCTGGCACCACACTCCCAGGGCCCTCATCTCCTCCCTGTAGGCTGTCTAGTCTTTGTTGGTAATCAAGCCTACTACTGTTGTGTTGTCTGCAAACGTGATGATTGAGTTGGAGGCGTGTGTGGCCACACAGTCATGGATGAACAGGGGGTTCAGGAGGGGGCTGAGCACGTATCCTTGTGGGGCCCCTGCATTGAGGATCAGCGAAGTGAATATGTCTGTAAACACTCCAGCCAGCTGGTCTGAGTATGCTCTGAGGACGTGGATAGGGATGCCGTCTCATCCGGCAGCCTTGCGAGGGTTAACGCGGTTAAATGTCTTTCGTCGGCTACGGAGAATGAGAGTCCACAGTGTTTGGTAGCTGGTCGGTTTGGTAGCTGGTCGGACAGTACATTTCTGTACTTCTAATTCTCTTTCACTGCAGTGGTTCTGAGATGTACCTGACTGCATAACCCACAGCAGGTCTTTGACTCTGAAACCGTTTTGATTCCCAGGCTAGCCGTTCTTACCTTCACAGTGGAGACACCACAGTTCTCTTGTAATTCTCTCAGATATTTGAGAAAGTGTAGGTTACAGCAGAGTGGGTTTGCTGCTTCCTCAGTCCTCTCTGTATGTCTATACACCAGACAGCCTGTTTGAAGTGGGAGTGGAGGGGCTAATTTCTGTAATTGTGTTTGATTTGGGACGTGAAGAGGGGGAATTTGGTATTGACCTGTTCTGCTCCGTTTCTTCTTTTATTTTCCTTACAGGGGGGACCAGGAGTGCAGGGCAAAGATGGAATGATTGGGCCGGTGGGACCAAAGGTGATCCCTATCCTATACTTCCTGCTCCATTAACAATGTCATTACATGAAACAACATACTATCCAAGCAAATACATTCACTACATGGTGGTTTTTCTATGATGTACCGTGTGAAAATACGAGGTACAGTAGGATCATATAGGATAATGTGCTCTTCACCAGATGCCAAGTGAATCATATTCTAATGCCTTCTTTGGCCTTAGATGGATGGATGGGAATGGTGCTACTTTGATTGAAATTCAATCCCATCAAGCCTCTCTTGGCATCATTTGATTCAATTAAGCGAAGGACACAGGATTGACCACATCTGAAGTACGTCAAGTTGTGAAATAAGTTAAATACAACACTGTGAACTTGCAAACAAGAAAGCATGAAGGCTCGCTGTGGAGATTCACTTTCGACCATTCTAGGAAAGGAAGTTATGTGCATGTTATACCAATTGAATTCCAGTCACAAAGCAATTTGGCAGTTTTCCTGTTATTATAATGCAATTGCGACCCAAGAAACACTGTAATTCCAACAGGCCCATCGGTCTGTGTGTGGGTTGAGAACTGCCTCAGTAATAACAAAAGGTTGTGTTCACACTTTGAGTTTCTAATGTGAACCACATGTCGGGTGCTACTGCACAGTTCCATTGACACAAAACAGAATTGCAGTCCGGTCATATTGTTAAACATGTCCTATTAGACCCAAATGAGGCCTTTCATTAGAACTAAAGGACCAGAACACAGTGGTTAAAGACCCATGTCAGGGATGTGTTTCATCCTGAAAAGCACCTTGAAAAGTGAGTGAGGGATTTGTAACCAACAAGCTAGAAGCCTGTGATTGCCCTGGTCCTGGGACCAAGCTAGAAGCCTGTGATGGTCCTGGGACCAAGCTAGAAGCATGTGATCTCCCTGGTCCTGGGACCAAGCTAGAAGCCTGTGATTTCCCTGGTCCTGGGACCAAGCTAGAAGCCTGTGATTTCCCTGGTCCTGGGACCAAGCTAGAAGCCTGTGATTTCCCTGGTCCTGGGACCATGCTAGAAGCCTGTTATTTCCCTGGTCCTGGGACCATGCTAGAAGCCTGTGATTTCCCTGGTCCTGGGACCAAGCTAGACGCCTGTGATTGCCCTGGTCCTGGGACCAAGCTAGAAGCCTGTGATTGCCCTGGTCCTGGGACCAAGCTAGAAGCCTGTGATTTCCCTGGTCCTGGGACCAAGCTAGAAGCCTGTGATTTCCCTGGTCCTGGGACCAAGCTAGAAGCCTGTGATTGCCCTGGTCCTGGGACCATGCTAGAAGCCTGTGATTTCCCTGGTCCTGGGACCAAGCTAGAAGCCTGTGATTTCCCTGGTCCTGGGACCAAGCTAGAAGCCTGTGATTTCCCTGGTCCTGGGACCAAGCTAGAAGCCTGTGATTTCCCTGGTCCTGGGACCAAGCTAGAAGCCTGTGATTGCCCTGGTCCTGGGACCAAGCTAGAAGCCTGTGATTTCCCTGGTCCTGGGACCAAGCTAGAAGCCTGTTATTGCCCTGGTCCTGGGACCAAGCGAACGTTCACTAGTGGCATTTTCTCAGATACTGCAAGAAAAATAAATAAAGTGCATTTCCCTTGATACTGTTGCAGGGACCATTGCACAGACTAATGATTTACAGGAATCAGTCCATCTGTATATACAGACGGACAGAAAGGGCTATTCTCATACAGTTGACTCCAACATGGAAATTCAAATCTGTTTATTGGATTAGTGACTCCTAACAAAGATTGTGTTTGGATGGAAAAGTCAGAAAGAGTGTTTTCCCCTCTACCTTTCAGCCCATTGTAATAGTTGGTAAAATGAATGAATCACAAGGCAGTGCAGACTCAGTGAGACACATCTACGTAATGTTATTTGTGCTACCGGATCTTATACAGTTTGCTTTTCTAATGAAAGAGAGAGACATTGTTGAACTGGGTTGTACAGATTGATTAATTCACTTGTTGTACAGATTCATTCACTTCAACCCATCTGGACACAATCAGTGCACAATCTTGACTTGCAGTAAGTCATCACATTGAAATGATGATTTAGTGATCCTGGAAGTCAGTGTAATTATGTATAACTGTGTGTGTGATTATTTGATTATTTAACTATTGTAACAAACCAATGGCGTGATTCAATCAGTTAGTGTTGCTTTACACTGAGATCCACTGGTGAATTTGAAACACTGATGGTGCATATAGAATAGTGTGTGTGTGTGTGTGTGTGTGTGTGTGTGTGTGTGTGTGTGTGTGTGTGTGTGTGTGTGTGTGTGTGTGTGTGTGTGTGTGTGTGTGTGTGTGTGTGTGTGTGTGTGTGTGTGTGTGTGTGTTTCCAGTCTCAGGCAGTTTGAATGAGACATGCACTCACCCCCATTGACAGTTCAGGTGGCTTGGGTCCTGGGTCCTGTCATGGGGGTGTTTCACATTACTGGCAGAGGGCCACCCCCCCACTCAGCACCCAGTCCATGCCAAGCTATAGGCCTGTACCTGTACTATACTCACAACCTCCTGTTAACAACATGTCTAGCTGCTGCACTGTAACACACTGCATGCCTGTGAGGTCATGGCTTTACCATTAGCCTGGCTGTTACCCAAACACCTGCTTGCTCACTGACAGAGAGCACACACGCCTTCTGAATGAATGGAGGAAGTCAATATCCATGTGTATATCAAGTATAGATGCAACCATTATTAGACTTTTATTTGTGAGTTTATGTTTTTAAGAATCTCCATGGGTTAGTTTTCATTTTACTATTAGCCCAAATCTATCTTTTCTGCTGACATCAGGAATAATAGCCAATACTGAAATTGTACTATAATTATACCCACAGGAGGGAAGTGAAATCAATCACCACAAACATCTCATGATTGGGATATGTCCACGAGTCTGCTTGGGTTGCATTGTGTGATATGTTTCATGGCGGCAGGCTCGTTCTCAAGGTTTTTGCAGGACAAGGTGAAATATTTTCACTCCAACCATTTTTCCAGTGGACTCACAAACCTAGCAAAATATTTGCTCTGGGAGCACACATTAAGAGTGTGTTTGCTGTGTGTTACACTGTGTTGTGTTCTTTGGGTAAAAACAAGGCCATTTTCTTCTCTGCAGTCGAAATATACCAAGGTGGGTGAGTTAGCAACACGGTATCCTGGGGCAGGGTGTGTATTGATTTTAGTTATGGTGTGATTATCACTGAGCTAAGAGACAGAAGAGACACTGACAGGGCCAGGTGAGATCCCGGGACACTGGTGCCACAGCATTGGAGCATCACACAAGCAAACTTGACTGGGCAACCTATTGTTATGCCTAATTCCATAGCATCTAGATGGCAGGCAATTGTTCTAGGGTACCTAGGCTTTGGTGAAGGATGTTAGTCTTCACCCGGTAGCAAAACTTAACCTATGCCAATGTGACGACATGGTATTGAACGCGGGTGGTCTTTGTGCTTTAACATCGCGTTAACCCTATGAGCTAAAGCCTCTGCGTCCCATCTGGGAGTTAAAACAAGCCCTCAGGCAAAAGGTTACTAATTGGACAATCATGGTACACTGAACTATCTCCGCTACTCCAACATACAGGAGGAAAAGGGTAGAAGACATTCAAGACATTGGCTTTGTTTTTACTGTCTTCTCCTTTTTATTGGAGATTTCCGCTAGAACAATGTTTACAGAGGGCACCTCTAGACCTAGCTTCAGCAGACGTATATCTTCCCCTTATCGACCAGGATGGCAGATTTACTCCCTCTTTTGTTCCATCCCTTCTCAGGTCAAGGTCTCTGAATTCCAACAAACAGTTTAGCCTGATCTATGGAAGTGCCATAGCCTAGGTACCAGTATGTTTAGCTAACATTCCACTCCTTGTACGCCATGTCACAGAGGCAAAATGGACCCCACAAATCCGATGGGGCACAGCTATAGGCCAACTTCATAACATTGCTAGGTGGCTAGTAGTATTACAGGGAAATAACAACAAAAAAATGACTGTACCCAGAATAAATGTGCCCTGCATCTCTCATCTGTAAATTATGACAGTTGGCAGACCCAAAATATCTTAGGGCCTGAAACAAAAGCGCAAAATAAATTCTATGTATTATCATTATCATTTAGTAGAAGTAGTTTCTCTGTCTCGTTTACTGGTTTAGAAGCCTCCAGGAAAGTTGGTCTGAGATGAAAAAACGATACAATAACAGAAGTGTTTAAATATAATGCAAATATAAAACAGAAATATGTCATTAAGCAGATACCTTTAGCTAGGGTTTAAAGGTGGGTTTTTACCCAGATCTTAAATCCATGAGCACTGGACCATCAGGAGGGGGATGACATCTTACCAGGACACCAGTTACCCGACCTAATACTCACAGTGCCTTATGTATCTCTCCATCTCGTCACGACATCTCTCTCCCCTCTTTATCTTCTTCTATCTCTTTCAAAATCCCTGAGAAAGATGACCCATGCATGACTATTGAGATTAGAGGACAGTAAAATATCACAATGCCACATGAGCTAGTAAAACAGATTCCGGGCCAAATCCTTCGCCCAATTTCGTTCATCCAACGCACACATCATTAGGTTGTGTGATTAGCTGTTGTGACGTGGCCTGTCAGTTTCATTGGTGAGGTTTTTGCCCTAGGAAAACACATGCACACATACACGAGCATGCACACATGCACGCACACACAATTAGACAAGCACATTTTAATCTCGACACTATCCACACTTTCACAGACATATAAAACTCAAATTTGTTGTAAATATCGTTGATTTACACAGAGTTGTCCTTTAAACAATACTGAAACCCGGGCTGCCTATTCCAATTAATGTCAATGAGGCCTATACTATAGACCAGGGCAATTCCTCCCACAAAAACATTTTCATAGTTGGGGATAAAATATACGATTACACTATCCCTGGTCTAATTTCAACAATGTCTTATTGAGGCCCTCATGGTGAAGCCATTGAGCATGTTTTTTTTGTACTTGTATGCATTCTCAATGCATACATTATTAAAAAGACTTGAGTATTTCATGAAGGATTGTCTGTCTGTGTGCACATATTGGATGAATCTGTTTGGGTCCTTCAGGGATACTTCAGGATTTTGGCAATGAATCCCTTTATCTACTTCCCCAGAGTCGGATGAACTTGTGGTTACCATTTTTATGTCTCTGCATGCAGTTTGAAGGAAGTTGCTAACTAGCTTTAGCGGAATTGCTAACTAGTGTTAGTACAATGACTGGAAGTTTATGGTAACTGCTAGCATGCTCGTTAGCATTGGCTCGCAGAACTACAGTACCTCAAACTTCCTTCATACTGGATGCAGAGACATAAAAATGGTATCCATGAGTTCATCTCACTTGGGGGAAGTAGATAAAGGGCTTCATTACCCTAAATCCTGAGGTATCCCTTTAACCAGGGAATTAATCTGTTACGGTCTTTAACCAGGGGATGAATCTGTTAGGATCTTTAACCAGGGGATGTGTAGTGTAGCAGATGGGAAATACATGTATATATGTCTACCCTCAGCACCACACACACACACACACACACACACACACACACACACACACACACACACACACACACACACACACACACACACACACACACACACACACACACACACACACACACACACACACACACACACACACACACACACACACACACACACACACACACACACACACACACACACATACACACACACACACACACACACACACTCACCATCACTGGCTAAAGCCCCAACATCAAGATTCCTTCCCCCGCTGCTTCAGTAGCCCACACGTACAATAACAGGACCCCAGATTTGATCCTTGAATTAAACAAGTTGGCAGAATGTAAGCCAAGCTGTAGCCCACTCTGTTTTAGGCTAAGCCTCCCTATAGGACTAGTGCAATTTAGATTAGCACTCGAGGAAGCTCAGTAACACTACAATGGGATTCTGACGTCATTCAGGAAAAGGTGCCTCAAATGAAACTCCCGTGTTCATTGTTGCTAGCTGAAGGAGGACATTCTATGAGCATTGCTTTGAATGCATATACAGATGCGTATGTATCTATGAGGTTGTTGTGTGGAACCACAAGCTCTTACTAATACTATTGGCAGACAATGGAGGGCATTATATCTATAAGTGGATGGCCTCTATATAATGGCTTAGGTGGTTGTCTAACCTAGCTACCTTCAGATGGCTGCACTAACTGTACGCCACTCTGGATAAGTGTCTGCTAATTGACTCAAACGTAAATGTTATAGAAAATGTTACCGCATGATACCTCAACAAAACTGAGGGTGTTAATTACTTTGACAATATGACACACAGAGTCCCTAAAAACAGTCTTGTAATTTGGTAACTCCCCATGTTACTCCTTTGTTGAGATTCCAGTTGCATATCGCAATAAATATCTGCTCAATGGAATTTGGCTTTTTAATTATAGGGTATTATCCCTAAGCATGATCTGTTTACATGGTTTTGATGATTTGTTAGTGTTATTGCCATACAATTACATATGGAAACACGTGCATTACATATTCTTTGTGGTTGTTGCCCTATTCACATAGAAGACTTGTGGAAGAGGTTCTGGAAGAAAGGAAATGTTTTTTTTTTTTTATCAGGAAATGTTTGTCTAATAAACTATTGGCATACATACACAGCACTTTTCTAAAACGGAATACTCATCTCCCATTCTTGTTTATCCACCTGCTTACTCAAAACTCTTTACCATTCCACAAATGGGCAACTAGCCTCAGTTTCCTGATCCTCAAGCAATTAGGAAAAGGTCCTGTAATGTGTGTAGCCGAGTGCTCCGGGGAGTGGTGCTGTCACTCCTAGTCCCAGCTTTAGTTGGTTTGTGTTGAGTGAAGTTGTCACACACCTACACTAGGATAGAAAGCGCTTTTTGTGTTGTTGCTCGGCGGTTGAGCGTCGAGACAACACATGCAGTTTCAGCTCTTACGATGTCTGTCCAGTCTCCGTACATACAGGCAACAGTAGGAGGCAGTGATTTTTGCCCATATAAACCACGTTCCAGGTCCAGTACGTCAAAAAACCCATGAAGAGGCTAGCGAGTCGCTACACAGAGATCCCTTTGTAATATCTTGTAATGCCACCCTAATATGATTGTGATGCAGCATTTAGCTGCCAAAATCAATGTTTGAGCCCTCATAATTAAAAGGCATTGACAAGCAGAAGCCTAATAATGGGAAGCTGGCTTCGTGCCGTAGCCACCACTGAACACACTGCACAGTCAAACAGTGTAGCTGCTTGGGATTACGAAAACAAACAGCAGGCTTCATGAGACAGACTTTCTGTAGGAACTTCTGGAATAATACCTTCCATCAATAACTGCGGTGCAAAGCAGTGTTTTACATCAGGGAGCTCAGTGAAAACACAAACACAACTAGCAAATACGAACCGAAATTTCATCCTGATTTAATTGTAAATCAAGGCCCTCTGTGTGGGTTTTATTTTCCGGCTTAGCCATTTAAGTGCCGTGCTGTTTGAAGGGAGAGGAGAATGGGGAGTGTATTCAAGGTTATGACTTCAAAGTTTCTCACCCTTGCTAATGTATGCAACTTTTTAATGAGTACAGTCAATCTGGTTCCCTTCATTACTTTGGAGAGGATACAGAACAAGTCTATGTAGTTTATGCTGAAGGAAAAAACAACTTCCATTGAAAAGTACATATCAGTTACATCTACAGTGCTATATTTAGGCTTACTTTCTATGGAACTCACATTCCCATTTCATATTTTCCCATTTCCTGTGACTACTTTATATTTTACAACCAATTTGGACCTTTCTTTTCTGTTCTCTTGCTTCCAATTAAAATAGACTATATACAGGGTACTACTGTATGTTTGACATATGTGTGTGTAATTTGTGTCACATTGCATTTTTCCCAAGTGGCTGGTGCTTGTTGACAAATTGCTGGTTTGGAATGTTCTCTAATATTTTCAAACTGGTTGCGATCAGATAATATTCAGAAAACAACAATAAGTAAAATTGGCTCCCCAAGAAGGATACAAAAATGGATACAACAAACCTATTCCAGATGCCCATTGTGCCAAAACAGAAGGTTGTGTTCATTTTCAGTTGTTTCATTTGTAAAACAGGGAGCACAATAAGCTTAGTTTTTCAGAGCAACTGTATCCTCATTTGAACTGAATGGCAGTAAAACATTAGTTCTTTACAACTCTCAATTCACGAAACCCAGCCAATTCTGGTCGCTAGAGTTTTACATGGGGTCCTCCTTGTCTTTTGAACCAGAAACTCTGCACTTGTCTTTTTTCTAACAGTTATAGCATACAAAGATGTATGTCTCTAATCCCGTTTATTGGTACATCAGGGCGTCTTCTTGTTGTAATTACAGGGTATGGTGGCATGTATGTTTTTATGTGCGCAGCGTGGCAGGACACTTCAAAAGAAAAAACATAACAGGCAAAGCTTATTCACCACTTTCCTCACCCTCACCACCCTACCAGTATTGTTTAAATACATGTTCCATCAGCCAGTATACTTAGTGCAAAGTCACATTCATGAGAGACATTGTATGTCTACAATACTGCTGTAACAGTAAACAACCACCTGGCTAGCTCTCTATTTGAGCAAATGATAAATATAGTACCACAAGGACTGCTCTCGCACTTAGATGAGAATAAGGGCTCTTCTCTTTCTTTCCAGGTAAAATAAAGATAACTAAGATAGAAGCATGAGCTGTGGTCAGCCCACCGGTTGTCTGGAACATGCACATGGGATGCTAACTGCCTTTGTACAGTGGAACCATATTGAGACTGGACAAGGGAACAAGAATAGAAGGTCCCCGCCACAACTGCTAACATGTGTAACTTACCAAGAGGTGATTCATGGTTCATGTATTTCAGTATCACCTTACCACCTACAGTCTAAACCAGATCCACCTCTTGGCTCAGAAATAATAAATAATAAGGAAGGATTACTTATATTATTCTTTATATATATTTGCATAAATAACCCTTGTTTTGTTTTAAAGGTTTTGAGCTTTTCCTGAGATAGGACAGTGAAGAGGAGACAGGAAAGGTAGAAGAGTTTAACAGTCAGAAGGGCGTGGGTCCACTCGAAGTAGCCTAGGCTGTACATGTGTGCCCAGGTCTGTGGCTTTAACTGCCGGACAACAGAGGTCACAGGAATACTGATATCATTCTAATGATTGACCTCATCTCCCACTGCTTCATGCAATGCGACTCACTAACTTACATTCCTTTTGAGCTGCATGTGGGATCGAAATGAATTGGCAACATGTCACAATTTTACGCTGAGGTTTACGTGCTGTAACTATATAAGCATTCTGATTACTAGCTGTGCACGTGAGCTGTATACAAAAGTGCCGAACAATGAAGGTGATCTAACGCTGTTTCAATCTTACTTTCAATCTCTCTCTTCCTTTCTTTCACAGGGAGACAAAGGAGATATTGGAATGTCTGGTGCTGATGGACAACAGGGGGTACCGGTGAGTCAGTCAGCACTTTAGTAGCTGAAGTGTGTGTGTGTGTGTGTGTGTGTGTGTGTGTGTGTGTGTGTGCTGCAACCTCCTCTCTGCATGAGACCAAAGAGATCGGATACTGCTTACAGATGCACTTCTCTGACTCTCACCAAGTAGAAGTCCCAACATTATTAATTACATTTGCTGGACACGACTTTCATCAATAAGTCAAGAATACATTGTTTTCGAAGTTTGTTTTAATCTGTTGTAAAGAAATGTGTAATCTGTTGGGCAGAAATGGTAATGCACACATTACCATTGGTGATTCGTAACATTGAATGCACATATGAAGTAGATACTACTGGCTATTCACAAAGTTTTAGGCACATACAGTATAGATACAGGTAACTGCCAAAATAAAGGAAACACCAACATAAAGTGTCTTAATAGGGTGTTGAGTCACCACGAGCCAGAACAGCTTCAATGCACCTTGGCAAGTGACTGGAATTCTATTGGAAGGATGAGACACCATTCTTCCATGAGAAATTCCATAATTTGGTGTTTTGTTGATGGTGGTGGAAAACGCTGTTTCAGGCGCCGCTCCAGAATCTCCAATAAGTGTTCAATTGGGTTGAGATCTGGTGACTGAGACAGCCATGGTATTGTTTTTTATACGTGACCATAATATGGAATATTAATTGCTTACTCAGGAACCACACTTGTGAGGATGCACCTGCTTTCAATACACTTTGTTTCCATTATTTTACCTGTATATCCATTGGCTATGTCTCACGTACTGTATAATATACACATGTATTGTAGTTATAACCACTGGCAATGGTGGTTGTCACCCAAACTGAATGTAGCAACAAACGTAGTGCCTCCAAACAAACACATTTCCCATCAACTCAGCAGAAAAACCTATAACCAGCAGCTGTTTTACAAGTGACTTCGTAAAGATCCATGAAAAAAGGACATTACGACTTTTTTGTGGCACGCAACCTCGTATTGGTGCCACACCAAGCGCTTGGCCACAATGTTTGCTGACCTCAGTGCATGCAATATAGCTCCACCCACCAAATCACAGAGTTCTCCAACTAGTGTACCTCTTGAGAGGAGTTGCTATAACAACAGTGGAATATAACAGCCTAACAGGCTTCCCTTTTTGCATGTAATGAGTCTTGTTGATGCTGGGGCTGGATTGCAGCATCAAAATCATCCTGGGGGATACACTGCAGTCTTACCACTGGAGTGTTTATGCTTTCTGAGCACATTTGAATCCTAAGTCAAGTACTTCGAATCCTCGCTTACATCATGCATTGGTATCAATGGAGTAGTTGTGTAGATTCAAGTGATGAGCATCATGGATCTCAAGCTCAAATGTGTCCCTTAGAGAGTGAAGCTAATCTCGAATGAGTGAGAATGGCTTTGAACGGTTCTATCAGATGTACTGGGCCACTAAGGGGTTTGGGCCATCTCCAGGCTTGTTTGCCACAATGGTAATGGCCATCGTGAGGCACTCTACACTCTAACCACTAGGCTCACTAGGCTCGTGAGTAAATCCACAGTGGTCTTGATGTGGGATCACGACCATCTGTCTCCATTGAGCTTCATCCTTGTTTGCTGCAAAGAACAGAACCTGGGATTGACTAAACTGAAGTGCAGCAGTTGATTGGGTGAGGTAGCTAATATGAGTGGCATGCATGCATGTTGGGAGATTTGTTAAGCGTGTTGATAATAGTTTTGAGAAATTGCAATTGGATAGCATGCGGTTGAAGATTTAGTTTGGCTACGCTAGGGCCGACCCGCCCCTTGGACAGGATTAGGCGGACCAGATTGACGAGGGCAGCATTTTCAGAGCTAAACTGAACAAGATGTACCCCCAACAACACATAAAACCTCACATCTTAACAAATCTGTCGTTCTGCCCCTGAACAGGCAGGTAACCCACTGTTCCTAGGCCGTCATTGAAAATAAGAATTTGTTCTTAAAACTGACTTGCCTAGTTAAATAAAGGTAAAATAAAGAAAATATTTAAAAAACATAATTCTGCACAAAAACAATGGAAACTTCTCTCACCCAGTGGCATATGGGCTATTTAGGTGAGTGCCAATGCCGCCCCATGTTAAGCAGTGGTCACAAGTCAGGGTCGCAAAATGTATCTTGTCCATGCCCAGCGCACTTCTGCAGGATGCTGTTGGAGAGATGCAGCGCTGCGGCACTCCACCAAGACTCAAGTAATGTAACATAAATCATGTAGCCAGTAGTAGAAAGAGGAGGAGCCTATGTGGTTTTCCAGTAGCCTACAGACTGGAGACCATATTTATGACAATGTTATGAGACATTGTTGTTTTTACATCCAAATGTGTCAAATAGACTAAATGACTTCCTATCAAATAAAAATGTGCTTCGATTTGAATATGACATGTTAACAAACAACATATTCTAAAAACAGGCCAGGTACAAATAAAATGGACAATATAGACTGAAATTAGGCTACTTGCGACTGCGTTCCGGGAGTTCCCCTCTGTGAGCTGAATTGTCAGGAGTCAGTGATTTCAACTGTAGGCCTATTCGTCGACTTTTGACAAGCTGATCATAGCGAAGAAGAAATACCTACTGTGTAAACACATTGATTCTCATTTCAAATAGGCTCAAAATAACTCATGTGGATAGCTGATATGCAGATACAAAATGATTAGTCTTAAGCCTTGGTCTGAAATCAGGACTAGGCTAATAAATCAAATGTAACTGCCTGTTTTACAAACGGTACAACATAGATTAGCCCAAAGGCCAGCAGATGGTGATATTGAGTCATTTCATCTTACTGTTCAAACACATTGTATGCAGCCAGCAATACACTCGTATTCTCCGTGGACCGGTTTGTACCTAAAACATTCTCCATTCAGGCTGCAAACACATCGATTTCCTCCTTAGCTAGATTTAATGGCGAGAAGGTGTAAAAACAAAAAATGGAGGAAATAAATTTTTATGAAACACCATTAGGAATGCTAGTCCTGGATGTTGCTATCGCGTTAAGCCTATCAGGTTGCAGCAGTCTTATGTTTACCCCTGGCTAAAAGCAGGGTGCAACATCAGGAATTAGCATTAGCCACTCTAGCATGGTGGTGGAAAATGGTGTTATGTAAAGAAAGTATACATATTTTTCCCTCCTTCTCACCACTAAATCTAGTTAAGGAGGAAATTGATGCCATTGTAGCCGGAATGGAGGATGTTTTAGGAACGAACCGGTCCATGGGGGATACAAGTGTATTGCCAGCTGCATACACTGCGTTTGGACGGTAAGATGAAATGTCTCAATATCACTATCTGCCAGCCTACACTATTCTAGTTTTTTGGGGGATAGGAGGAGGCCTGTACGCTACCCTAAAATGTTAAGTCACACTGCTGCTGAGGTCTCCATTTATGTGGTGCAAACGCTTCCAGCCTACATTCAATAAACCAGGATAAAAGTCTGGTTTGGTCGTCATTGTCACCCACTTTATAGACTGTACACTCTTAGAGAAAAAGGTGCTCTCTAGATCCTAAAATAGTTATTTGGCTCTCCCCATAGGAGAACCGTTTTGAGAACCATTTTTGGTTGTAGAACCCTTTCACAGACTGTTCTAGATGGAACCCAAAAGGGTTCTACCTGGAACAAAACAGGGTTTTACCTGTAACCAAAAATGGTTATCCTATGGGGACAGCAGAAGAACCCTTTTGGAACCCTTTTTTCTACGAGTGTAATATTAGACTGCTTTTAGCAAGTCCCTAGACTCGCTAAAACATACAGAAGTAGGTCTAGATTGCCATTTTGGAAGGGAGATTGGCAGGGGCCCCATTGCCTTTAAATTCATCAAAGCATACGCCCTTGCGTGCTGAGGCACTCTCCGCACCTCGAAAACAAAGTAGTCAGCTCGTCCCAATCTTTTCTCACCAAGCTTTCTCTTTGCATGCTCAGGCATTAAAACAAATGGAAGCACTTTTTCATCAATGTGGGCCTCTTCTGCTCAAATGTGTCATTAATGCCAAACAGCATGCAGCAGTGGGGGATGTCAAAGGGACTGTAGTGTTCCTGTTTCCTCTCTTCTCCTCTTCTCCCTCTCGTATCCCTTTCTCCTCCTCTCCACCTTTTCCTAAGAGTGTGGGCACTCCAGCAGCCAACCCCTTGATGATCTGGATGCATTCCACTGTGGCTGGAAGTGGTTGTGCTCTCGCAGGTTAATTACAATGGAGACAGAAGACACTAGGGGCAGGGAAAGGTGCAGCAGTGTCAGATGGTGCTTTCTTCCAACCCCATTCATTGGGATTTTATTTACTGTGCTGCGGAAGCAGGTTCTAGTGTTTGTGTGTGTGCGCGCACGCAGGTGTGGTGCTGAGAGATTGCAGAGTAATAGAGCCGCTCAATCCAGGACCCGCTTCAAAATAAAACACACCTTCAGTTGGGACGGGGCCATATCTTATCAATGTTTTCTTAGGGTTGTTTTGGGAAATGTTTGATATAACAGATGCTGGTTTCTTTTCAGAATGATATTGCCCATATTTACCCAGGTATGTTTTGATTAATGCAAACAACGGCTACACCCCTCTGTTTTTTGTGTTTGCTATTAAAAATTGTGACTCTGCAAACTATTGATTTTACCTGCTTGATGCTAGAGTATGCGGTCAGAGCTCAGCTTTTTATCTTTCCATGTGGTATAATTGTAAAGTCCTCCAGGGAAAATGGAGAACGTGGTCAGAGCTCAGCTTTTTATCTTTCCATGTGGTATTTGAAAGTCCTCCAGGGAAAATGGATATGTATTTTCAGCAGGTCTGTAAAAACAGTATCCCACCCAGACAGCTCCATTGTTTGCTGTAGAACTCTTTATCTAAAATGGGAACCGGTATATGTATCTGCCTTGTAAATACATTATTACATGAATCTATCAATAAGTCACACCTCAGACACAGGAAGCAGTCACGAAGGTATTCTATTGTCATTCACTTCTAACCTTAGCCCCTCTACATTGGTTATCACTTTTGCGCTGTGGCTTTGCAGTACTAAGAACAGAATTTATCTCCAGGGGTGAAAGTAGAATACATTTCTTCCCCGGTACGGGACCTACCAAAAAATGGTATGGGTCTAATCATAGAATTACATAGTGTCACACCTGGTCCCGCTTCCCACTCGCAACATACAATGAAAATACCAAACATTAGGAACACCTTCCTAATATTGAACACCCCCCCCTTTTTCCCATTCGTCGGGACATGGACTCTACAAGCTGTCGAAAGCGTTCCACAGGGATGATGGCCCATGGTTGGTGGACGATTCTTGATACACATGGGAAACTGAACGTGAAAAACCCAGCAGAATTGCAGTTCTCGACAGAAACCTGTGCGCCTGGCACCTACTACCATACCCCGTCCAAAGGAAATTAAATATTTTGTCTTGCCCATTCACTGTCTGAATCCATGTAACAATTGTCTCCAGGCTTTAAAATCCTTCTTTAACCTGACTCCTCCCCATCATCTACCCGATTGAAGTGGATTTAACAAGTGACATCAATAAGGGATCATAGCTTTCACCTGGTCAGTCTGTCATGGAAAGAGCAGGCTGGAAATACACAGAGTATGCTTTGTATACTTGTATTTCCACCCTCCAAATGTCACGTTCTGACCTTTATTTCCTTTGTTTTGTATTTATTTAGTATGGTCAGGGAGTGAGTTGGGTGGGCAGTCTGTATGTTTTTCTATGATTTGGGGATTTGTGTGTTTGGGCCTAGTATGGTTCTCAATCAGAGGCAGGTGTCATTAGTTGTCTCTGATTGAGAATCATACTTAGGTAGCCTGGGTTGCACTGTTTGTTGGTGGGTGATTGTCTATGTTTGATTGCTTGTGTCATCACAGTTCTCATTTAGCTTCACGGTCGTCATTTGTTTATTGTTTTTGTATTCAGTGTTCAGTACTTTCTTTAATTAAATATCAAGATGAACACAAACCACGTCGCGTTTTGGTCCGCCTTTCCTTCAACAGAAGAAAGCCGTGACACCAAACAGTGATGAAAGGAAAGAAACATCCGTTACACAACATCACAACGTGTCATGACAATAGTTTACGATTGTCATTAGGCCAGAATCCACTGCTGTCCGTGTGAGTCTCAGTGTCAGCCACTCATCTCTTCCTTGGCAAACTTCCAGTGTTCTCGTCAAACCACATCGAATTTTGGAGCGTAGATTATGAAAAGTGGTGTAATAACCTACCGTTTTTCTTCACATTTTGTTTGAATTGTTTTGATAAGCGCATGTTTTACTGGTCGTACCCCCTCTACCTCTGTGGTTAGGTTGATTCCATCTAAGCCAGTGGGTGGCGAGGGCATGTCTTTACAATGGCCCTCTCTGAAATTCTAAGCACGTGGTGTATTGGCACTCTGTTCTCCTCTCCTGTGTGTAATTACTTAGCAAAGTGCATGAAGGCCCCGCTGGCTGTAAATGAGGTGAATACAGCGTATCGGACCCCCAGCGGAAACCAGGGGGAAGAGACGCGGGATCCATTAAACCAATTTAGAATGCAAGGAAAACAATCATCACAGCGCATCTGGGCATGTGTTCCAAAGGTCTCCCAATGCCCTCCACTGTGGCTCATCATGGCCTCATTGGAATGGATGACTGGCATGTACTGTATGCAAGGCAAGCACTCCACACTGCAACAAGTGGTTTGCCATGCCAGATTGTTTTTATTCATCCTGTCCGTTGTGCCATTCTAGAAATGCCTTAATGGCGGTACTGTAACTAGAGGAGGGGGAAATTATGAATTGACTACTAAGCAATTAAACTGGGGCCGGCTTTTCTTGTCACTCATTATGCCACTGCTGTGTCAGCTGACCTGCTGTGTGTGTCATCTCCAGGGGATCCGGGGGCTTCCTGGAGGGGCGGGGCCAACAGGACCTCAGGTAAGACTTTCCTATTTGCATGTGAGTAAATAAGAAAGTATTTAAAGGCAGCCTGGCACTGTCAATCAAATGTATTTATAAAGCCCTTTTTACATCAGCCGATGTCACAAAGTGCTGTATAGAAACCCAGCCTAAAACCCCAAACAGCAAGCAATGCAGATGCAGAAGCACTGTCACTTTGTTTGGTAAAGCTGTATGGGGCTGGAGAAATGTAAACACTTAAATTCATAGACAGAGCTATGGATGCAAGGACAGTCTTTAAGCCACATGTAAGAACAGAATAAAAAATAACGCTGCTACTAATATCCAGTCAATAACTGTAATAATAGGGGATCAGAGATAGATTGAAACCTGAGACCATATTAGAGTAAGTAAAGTCCCCGGCCTCAAGTCAATACAAGGAGGATTTCTGGGGCACAGAAGTAATTAGATGGACTACCTTGCAGGGGAGGCAGTGCATTCATCTCTTCTCATCCAACAGGGAGAGAGAGGAGCACTTGGGCAGAAGGGATCAACAGGTCCAAAAGGTCCACAGGTGGGTGTCAACATCTGTACAAGGACAAGCAATCCCAGTTCAATGATTTAACCGATTGCACACATACTAGGGTGGCAGGTAGCCTAGTGGCTAAGAGCGTTGTGCCAGTAGCCGAAAGGTCTCTGCTTCGAATCCCTGAGCCGACTAGGTGCAAAATGTACCCTTGAGCAAAGCACTTCACCCTGTAAGTTGCTCTGGATAAGAGTGTCTGCGAAATGACTCAAATGTAAATGTAGTAATGAACGAGTATGTTTATGACTTTATTTCAATTGCAGTCATTTTCTCCACGGGAGGAATTACAATACACATCACGTACTGTGACATGTCTATTTAATTGTCGCTGAAATGTAATTCTCTCTTAATTAATGATCCATTATGCATTAAGAGAGCTCTGACAGTGTTCCATAAAGGGACTATGATTAGACGAGGTGATTGGGCACCCTCCACTGGTGAGTAAGTAACAGCTTGTCCCTATTCAAGCAGAGCCATCGAGCTGTGCATCATATGGTGTTCCATTGCTGCCCTCTTCTGGTTCAATGAAGCTGCATAACTACACTTGTTACTAAGTTAGAGCAATCATCTACATTTGAATTGAAGGTTTTCTTCCCTCAAATTTGAATGAATTGTACTGTTTAGTAAAGACATGGTATCTACACTGAGTTGCAGTTCATGTGAGGAAATCAGTCAATTGAAATAAACTCATTAGGTCCTAATCTTTGGATCTCACATGACTGGGAATACAGATTTGCATGTTGGTCCGAGATTTTTAAAAAGGTAGGGGTGTGGATCAGAAAACCAGTCAGTATCTGGTGTGACCATAATTTGCCTCATGCAGCGCAACACCTCTCATTCCCATAGAGTTGATCAGGCTGTTGATTGTGGCCTGTGGAATGTTGTCCCACTCCTCTTCAATGGCTGTGCGAAGTTGCTGGATATTGGCAGGAACTGGAACATGCTGTCATACACGCCAATCCAGAGCATCCCAAACATGCTCAATGGGTGACATGTCTGGTGACTACGCAGGCCATGGAAGAACTGACTGTGACATTTTCAGCTTCCAGAAATTGTGTACAGATCCTTGCGACATGGGGCCGTGCATTATCCTGCTGAACTATGAGTTGATGGCAGCTGATGAATTGCACACTATCTCTGTGTATTCAAATTGCCATCGATAAAATGCAATTGTGTTCGTTCTCCGTAGCTTATGCCTGCCCATACCGTAACCCTGCTGCCACCACGTGGCACTCTGTTCACAACATTGATATCAGCAAACCGCTCGCCCACACGATGCAGTACACGCTGTCTGCCATCTGCCTGGTACAGTTGAAACCGGGATTCATCTGTGAAGAGGACACTTCTCCAGCGTGCCAGTGGCCATCGAAGGCGAGCATTTGCCCACTGATGTTGGTTACGATTATTGTCCCCAGCACAATGTTCAACCGTGTAATGGTAATGCTGTTTAATCAGCTTCTTGATGTGCCACAACTGTGAGGTGATTGGATTATCTTGGCAAAGGATACATGCTCACCAACAGGGATGTAAACACATTTGTGCACAAAATTTGCGAGAAATAAGCTTTTAGTGTGTATGGAACATTTCTGGGATCTTTTATTTTAGCTCATGAAACATGGGACCAACACTTCACATGTCGTGTTTATATTTTTGTTCAGTGCAGTTTTTAACTTCACATTATTGACCCTCGTACAATTACACACACACACTTGTGGTCTGGGATATGGTTTTGAACACATTACATTACTGTATATCAGTGATTAACGTGCAAATAGACCGGTTGCAGTGAATAATAACAGTAGTCATCCTAACATGAACAAAGAGGAACAATAGCTAAGTGTATTTGCAGATGGGTAGGGTTAAAGCCTCTTTGCACATCCCCTTTTTTAAAAAATGAACCAGAATGGGGCATCTGCCATCTAATTCCCTCTCAGTGGTTGGTGACTAAGCTGTCACGCATCCTGTCACACTGCCTGCAGGCCAACTGTCTGTGTTTTTATATGCCCAGGGAATTCAAGGCCCCCAGGGAGACCCTGGAGCCAGTGGACGCGATGGCCCAAAGGTTTGTCCATCACCCATTTTAATTAGTGATTATGCAAATGCTGCAGCTTTTCATCCCCAGTGTGTGGGCTCTTCTCTACTCTCCGAATGGCTTACTGATAATACTAGAATTATCTCTCCCAATGTGATATTTCTTTACCAAAGTGCGTTTAGGGTGTAAAAGTAATTCTAGTCTTTCATTGTTGAGTAAATAGACTATTGTCTTGAATTTCAAATAGCCTTCTGTTTTACAAAGGAAGCTTCATCAGCTTTGTGTTTGTTGGCAATGCTGTGTGTGTGCATGTGTGTTTGTGCGTGTTTGAGTGCGTGCATGTGTTTGTGTGTGTGAATGTGTGCGTGCGAACGTGTGTGTGTGTCAGTGTTTAATTCCTATGTGTCTGTATTCAGGGAAGCGAGGGGGAGCGAGGTTCCGATGGCTCTCCAGGAATGCCAGGCCAAAAGGTGAGAAAGGCACCAGAGACGCACTCCGTGATCGATTAGACTATGGACAGACAACATACATCCACGGTTCAGTAAAAAGCTGAGGGATGGGGCTAGAGTGATGCAACCACTCTCAAATTCATAGACAGAGCTATGGATCCAAGGACTGACCAGCCAAGATATCAAAATGATAGTTTTAACCATGTCTTGAGGCTGTAGAGTGTCTTTACATTTACTTTGTTTACAAACATTGGAGTTAAACGAGCATCTATTTTGGGTTCTGATGGGGTATGACCGTTGAACTAAACTCATGAGGCATTTAGAAGTTATATTCTTCAAGAATCAATAGGTACATATCATTACGTTATAAGTACAAAAATGTATGTAGCAACTGCAGATTGACCCGGTAAACTGACCCTAGCGCTCTGCCTACAGACTACTTCCACCCAGAGCCTGCACTAAGAAGACTTACCCCAGCTATTTATCATGCTTTTTTCACTCTTTTAGGGCACACCAGGAGAGGCAGGCTTCCTTGGGTCCCCGGGCACTAATGGCCTACCTGGGTTCAAAGGTCCTAAGGTAAGGGCATCAGCATGCACCACCAAAGACTTCAGGTCTCAATTAATATTTCCTTGATTCCTTGCACCGTCTTTCCTTGCTTCTTTCTCAAAAAGCATTAGACAAGAAGGTCTGAGGGGAGGGGCCTTTGACTTTCTCCAATACGGTTGAGAAGAAGACAAGGAGATAGGATGCAAAGAATCACAGAAAGACGAATTGAGATTGAGCCCAAATCTCAGCTAACATAACAGTGTTATTGCCTGTAGGGGGGCCTTTTGGCTTAATGAGGCAGTGTGCGGCTCTAAAGACATGATTTATGAATGATTTATGGTTCTCGGTATCAGGGAGCTTGTTCATTTGCCTGTTTTGCAGTAAGCGTTGATGTCTTTTTGCATAATGCATATTTCATTCCTCTTACGTGTTGTCATTCACACGCACTGAGAGCTTGTCCTTCAGACTGTATGCAGGCATGCCCAGACTCCTACTCGTTGGTTATTACAGCCACATGTTATACACTGTTTTTCAGGGAGAAACTGGAGAGACGGGTCCCAGAGGAAGTCAGGTATTGTCATCTTCTCTCTTGTCTGTCTCTGAAACAGGGGGTGGTTCAGTTCATTGTCATTTATTCTTGTCATAGTGACATTTAGTTATTGGGTTGGTGGATGGTTGTTTGCAGTGACCTATAGAGCTCGCCATACACAGCACATAAAATAAGGACAAGTGATTGTCTTATTATCCAAACAATCAAGTTCATACTTAGAACCATGTACTCTACTGTACTTAGAACCCTATACTGCATTTACAACACTCCTTAGTGGCACTGTGGTTGGGAGTTCAATCCCCGGCCGAGTCATACCAAAGATAAAAAAAGGGTAGCCAATGCGTCTCTGCTTGGCACTCAGCATTAAGGAGATAAAGTAGATTGGGGCTAAGGCTCTGCGATAGACTAGAGTCCTGTCCAGGTTGTGTACTACATAAAGCTGCCGTACGCTACAGAAACAGGAGATTGGCTCCTGCTCCTATGTGCTTAGGTAAGGCTACTTTCTTTACCCTGTAGGCTCCTTAGAGCCCTATACTGCACATAGAGTCCTACACTATATTTAGAGCACTGTGCTGTACATACTCATATCTCTCCAGGACACTGACAAGAAAATAATGAGTGTTAGTCATGTCTTAATCACGAGGAACAAAGCTTTCCTGCACCGAAGTCAGTCCTCCCTTAAGGACCCTGTGCTGTGACTACAGAGTGTAGTGTCTTTGGCTCTGTGCTTTGATTTGTGCTTCCTATAGCCTTACAATCACAGCAGGGCGACCGTGATAGAGGCAGACTTCAGAGCAGAGTGGTTGGAAGGGAGGGAAGAGAGGGGAGGTAGGGGAAACTCAGGTGATGTGTTTTTTAAAGGTCAATGAGACCCTTGCGTCTCTCCTTGGCTGTGAATACTAATGATGACCTTTTAGTGGCGAGTGCTCTCCTATACCCTCCTATGATGCCTCCCATCTTCCTCCCCTCTCCCATCATCCATCCCCCAACCCTGTATCTTGTTCCAGGGCGAACGAGGCACCGATGGGGCCCTTGGGAACCCCGGCTTACCAGTGAGTGCAGTTACATGACCAGGGCACTGGGTGGCAGTGGATATCAAATCAACTTGAACTACAAAACGTTTTTATTCCTCGGTCTTCACAGAGCCCCCCCCCCACCCACCCCCCTCCACAGATGGCGCCTCGGCCAATATCAGGCACAGTGGATTTGCCTGTCACTTTTACATAACACTATTTATGGGTAAACAATTTGTAGTCATAACTTTCCCTGTGGCCATTGCACTGGCTGTGACTGGTGTTTGATATACAACAGCATTAGGCCAACAGTATGTCGGTTTATAAGAAATACAAAAATGTACCTCTGCATCAACTGTTAGTAAGTAAGACAGCAGCAAGAAAAAATATTTGTACTTTCATCAGAGCGGACTGAATGAAGAGCTTCTGAAAGAGAGCGTTTCTTTGATATTCAAGCAGAACTTTTTTAACAGGCTCTTTCTCTCATTTTCCTCTCCCTTCTCTGCCAGGGTGAAGCTGGACCCAGGGGAGGCAAAGGACAGGTTTGTAGAATTACACTGCTGCATTAGCTATAATCCATTCTGCCTCATTCTACACCAGAGACCAGATCCTCTCTGAGGAACACTACTGAACACATCATACCATGAAGCCTCCGACATCACACCCGCAGGGTCTAGATAGGTAGACATGACAGGACTGTGAAATCCATATCACATCAGGCCCTTGAACACCAGTTTCAACATTCACATTTTAAAAGATGCATGTCGGCATATTTACGCTATGATTTCTTTGAACACCTATTCTGGAACGCTTATTCATTTTCTAGTCTCAAGGCAGATATATTGTAGGCTATAACAGACATTTTAAACACAATCGAGCTCTGTATGCAAAGGTCCTATATACTGTCTTTAGTTATATACAGTTTGTGACCATATTTCTCCTCGCGATCATCAGAAAGGCATCACGGGGGATATCGGTGTCAGAGGCACCGATGGGAAGAAAGGGGGCATGGGACACGTGGGGGCCGCTGGCCCACGGGGATCTCCCGGCGAGGACGGGTTGCCTGGGCAACCGGGAACGCCGGGCTACCCTGGGAAGCCTGTGAGTTCTCTTGAATCCTGGCCTTTCTCTAAAAGCACCCTGTCCGTTTCTCCATACCTTCGCCATCCAGACATCAACCGTCTTACCCGTTTGGCCTTATCTGTGTCTAACAGGGGAAGCCTCCCTCTGACGACCACATGATGAAGCTCTGCGGCGATGTGTTGCGGAGTAAGTACCTGTCACCACCCGCCCAGTGGTAGCTATGCAGTGTCAATAACTAAAGTGCAAATTGAAGTAAGCTGGAAAGCGTGCAGCTCGTTGTTGACTCAGCAGCTTAAGACTGTAGGGATTAAACAATACACATATTGAAATGTAAATTGAGTGTAGGGATCTGACTACGCCTTAGAATGCATGTTCAATATGAATATGTATTGGTTAGAGAAGGAAGGTAAAATGGTAACATCCTTACAGCATCATATTACAGTTAATAGCAATATGTTTATCTGGTGCTATTAATATTTTAGCTGTGGTAATACGTGGGATATTTTTCCAGGTGTACTCAAATAAAGAAGTTTAAATCATGAGACATATGAATGACTGATTAACATTGATTTAATTGAACCAAATTGTGCTTGGGCCCTCCCAGATCAGCTCCCCCAGCTGCTGCAGACACTATCCCCTCTCAGCAGATGTGAGCCGTGTGAGACGGTGAAGGGACCCCCGGGACAGCCTGGAGCACCAGGACTCAAAGGTTCCTCAGGAACCCCGGGCTATCCCGGTAGAATCGGCTCACCAGGATATCCAGGAACCCCCGGCATGCAGGGGCCCCAGGGAGTCAAAGGTAACACATCTGTACAGAAACCCCAAAGACTGAGTGTTTGGTAACACATTAATCTACAGGTTCGGATAAAGGAATTATGACATGGTGACACATGTGGAAATACAACATTACTCCCCTATAATTCACCTATGAACCACGTACGTTTCCAGAATTATAGATGACTAATTAAGATGACTACATTTATATAATTGGTTATAAGGAGCAATAGCTGAACACCATAGCTAGTCTTGTAAAGCACTTTGCTGCTAATTCTTTTATTTCCCCTTTATTTAACCAGGTAGGCCAGTTGAGAACAAGTTCTCATTTACAACTGCGACCTGGCCATGATAAAGCAAAGCAGTGCGACACAAACAACAACACAAAGTTACACATGGAATAAACAAGCGTACAGTCAATAACACAATAGAAAAAAAGTATATATACAGTTTGTGCAAATGGCGTGAGGAGGTAAGACAATAAATAGGCGAATAGTAGCGAAGTAATTACAATTTAGCAAATGAACACTGGAGCGATAGATGTGCAGATGATGATGTGCAAATAGAAATACTGGTGTGCAAAAGAGCAAAAAAGTTAATTAAAACAATATGGGGATGAGGTAGGTAGATTGGATGGGCTGTGTACAGCTGCAGAGATTGGTTAGCTGCTCAGATAGCTGATGTTTAAAGTTAGTGAGGGAGATATAAGTCTCCAACTTCAGCGATTTTGGTGACAAAACGGATGGCACTGTGATAGACTGCATCCAGTTTGCTGAGTAGAGTGTTGGAGGCTATTTTGTAAATGACATCGCCGAAGTCGAGGATCGGTAGGATAGTCAGTTTTACGAGGGTATGCTTGGCACCGTGAGTGAAGGTGTCTAGCCAGACACCTAGGTATTTGTAGTTGTCCACATATTCTAAGTTAGAACCGTCCAGAGCAGTGATGCTATTCGGGCGGGAGGGTGCGGGCAGTAATCGGTTGAAAAGCATGCATTTAGTTTTACTAGCATTTAAGAGCAGCCACGGAAGGAGTGTTGTATGGCATTGAAGATTGTTTGGAGGTTTGTTAACACAGTGCCCAAATGAAGAGACAGATGTATACAGAATGGTGTTGTCTGCGTAGAGGTGAATCAGGGAATCACCCGCAGCAAAACCGACATCGTTGATATATACAGAGAGAAGAGTCGGCCCGACAATTGAATTAAATACAATACACTACTGTAAATAAATTGCAGTTCAATGTATTTACAGCTTCATAGAAAGTGTTACCCACTTGAAGTAACAGTGGAGTATGTTATGTTAGCAGGTGAGCTAGAGTTATGTTGGTTCTATACACAGTATAACGATTAGAAATCATCTGTAGGTGACACTGGACCAAGAGGACTCAAAGGCACCAAAGGAGAGGGCCGTCCAGGGTCACCAGGCTCTACTGGACAGTCAGGTAAGCTAACACAATGGCGAATTAACCATTGGGTGCTAACGACATGCTAGCTTTTGATTAGCCGTACACCCAGGGATTAGCACCTAGGGATTCAGAGATTGAAGAGGCTAAAGTGGCTAGTTAGCGGTTAATCATGACTAATTTGCCCCTTCTATCAGCGATTGGAGTCTTCTAAAAAGGTATCCTCCAGAGAGCATAAAATGCTAGCTCGCTTGCTATACTGACACAAATGTTCTTCTAGAGCCTCATATCCCATCACTCCATATGAAACCATCACCATTGATTATTCCGAAACATGAAAACACACTGCTCGTTCTGTGGAGTCATATCCCCTTACAGTATTTCTTCTTAATGATGGGCAGGAGTTCAGGGGCCTCGCGGATCGGATGGCATCGGACGCCCGGGCACTCAGGGGATGCCTGGGAAGTCAGGAAGTCCCGGAATGCCAGGGAAACAAGGGTCATCAGGACTACCAGGAGTGTGTGACATGTCTTCTTGCTACCAGGCCTACAACCTCAGGAATGACCCCTACAGCAAAGGGCCCAACTTCTGAGAGGAAGGGGCCCCTAAAGGGGAGGACGGGCTTCAATGTGGGGGTCAAGATGCAACGTCATACAGTCCTTTAAGACAGTGATATCAAATATTTTCGGCAAAGGGGAGTGTTTAGCTGCAGGCTTTTGCTCCAGCCATACACTAACACACCTGAAAATGGAATAAAGGTCTGCACCCACACTGGCTCTTTGCAGATAAGATTGGACACCAATGCTTAAAAGCCATCTCCTCGTGGACACCCAGACATTTCACATATTTGTTCTAGCCCTGAACTGGCACACCTGATTCCGTTAGTAAAGGGCTTGGTGATAATTGACTAATTGAATCAGGTGTGCCAGTTTAGGGATACAACAAATATGTAAAAATACCTCTGGTCCCTGAGGAGAGGGTTGGGAAACCCTGTTTTAAGGCTTATGGGTGTCCACTTTGCTGTTCAGTAGAAATATTTGTCCCGATTAACTGAAACTAGGTCTACGTATATTGAGACATATTCTTGATTTCATATACTGTATGTTTGTAGGTTTCAGGATAAAGGATATAAAACATATGTTTTGGACTTTTAATGGTGATTGTCCAAAGAGAATCATCATAGTCCTTGGTACTGTAACACTACCTCCTTGCTGGACACAAGGCATTACATATAAGTACACCAGTGAAAAATGTTTTGTAAAACCAGGGTATGAAACATATTTAAAAAATGTTATACCTTAAGATGTTGTTGTCAAGCCCTCCATATGTAAATATTTTACAGCATGTCAAAATGTAAATATGTTGTGGGCTGAGGTAAACACACAGTAACTGCTAATTAGTACAATAACAGGCTACCTGGATTCAACCACAGAATGTGCTAATATAGTAAGTGCCTGGTGCATTTTTACAAGACAACATTGTGAGAATTTCAGCTTAAAATGTATCCCAACTACGAAAACTGTACTGTAGATAATATATTAATTCACCTTGTGCCTTTATAAACCCATACCATAAATGAAATTAAACCTCAGGAACTGCTTCAAATGTGTTTTGCATATCTTTGTTAAAACATGTTCTTTGTTTGATATAGCCAAATGATTCATACTGCATTGTCCATACTTCATGTACATTTTTTACATTTTACTTTAAATATCATACTATACTTTATTAAAATACTACAGTATACCTCCTGATGTAACTACAGGGGCTACATGATGTGTTATACCTCCTGATTTAACTACAGGAGCTACAATATGTGCTATACCTCCTTATTTAACAACAGGAGCTACATGATGTGCTATACCTCCTTATTTAACTACAGGGGCTACATGGTGTGCTATACCTCCTTATTTAACTACAGGAGCTACATGATGTGCTATACCTCCTTATTTAACTACAGGGGCTACATGGTGTGCTATACCTCCTTATTTAACTACAGGAGCTACATGATGTGCTATACCTCCTTATTTAACCACAGGGGCTACATGGTGTGCTATACCTCCTTATTTAACTACAGGAGCTACATGGTGTGCTATACCTCCTTATTTAACTACAGGGGCTACATGGTGTGCTATACCTCCTTATTTAACTACAGGAGCTACATGGTGTTCTATACCTCCTTATTTAACTACAGGGGCTACATGGTGTGCTATACCTCCTTATTTAACTACGGGGGCTACATGATGTGCTATACCTCCTTATTTAACTACAGGGGCTACATGGTGTGCTATACCTCCTTATTTAACTACAGGGGCTACATGATGTGCTATACCTCCTTATTTAACTACAGGGGCTACATGATGTGCTATACCTCCTTATTTAACTACGGGGGCTACATGGTGTGCTATACCTCCTTATTTAACTACGGGGGCTACATGATGTGCTATACCTCCTTATTTAACTACAGGGGCTACATGGTGTGCTATACCTCCTTATTTAACTACAGGGGCTACATGATGTGCTATACCTCCTTATTTAACTACAGGGGCTACATGGTGTTCTATACCTCCTTATTTAACTACAGGAGCTACATGGTGTGCTATACCTCCTTATTTAACTACAGGGGCTACATGATGTGCTATACCTCCTTATTTAACTACAGGAGCTACATGGTGTGCTATACCTCCTTATTTAACTACAGGGGCTACATGGTGTGCTATACCTCCTTATTTAACTATAGGGGCTACATGGTGTGCTATACCTCCTTATTTAACTACAGGGGCTACATGATGTGCTATACCTCCTTATTTAACTACGGGGGCTACATGATGTGCTATACCTCCTTATTTAACTACAGGGGCTACATGGTGTGCTATACCTCCTTATTTAACTACGGGGGCTACATGATGTGCTATACCTCCTTATTTAACTACAGGGGCTACATGGTGTGCTATACCTCCTTATTTAACTACGGGGGCTACATGATGTGCTATACCTCCTTATTTAACAACAGGGGCTACATGATGTGCTATACCTCCTTATTTAACTACGGGGGCTACATGATGTGCTATACCTCCTTATTTAACTACAGGAGCTACATGGTGTTCTATACCTCCTTATTTAACTACAGGGGCTACATGATGTGCTATACCTCCTTATTTAACTACAGGGGCTACATGACATGACGTGCCATGGGAGATGACAGACGCTAACATGTGTATGAATGGTTAAGCTGTTTTTGTGTTGTTTTTTCACATTTATAATATTGTAATATATTTTCAGATGCTTTTATGTATTTTATGATATCCAAGTTTCCATCTTTTACATCAACTGTTATGTGGTTATATGGTTGGACTGTACTGTATATGGGTGATTCTGTATGATTGGTGCAAAAAAACATCTAAGTATCCAAACTTAGGACATGTATTTACTTCATGATATGTTCTCATACAATCCAAGGCAATAACAAACATACAGTTACATTTAATATAGTACAACGTCATTGTTTATACAGCTAATCATATTCAGAGGTGGCTGGCTCAAATCTTGACACCTAAACTTCATGTTTGAAAATAAAGCAAATCATGATTTTTGTCATTTTTTAAACACTTATTTCAATAGAACATCTTGAGTTGTTATATTACTACATTCAAAGATACTGATTTAATTAGTAGTTTTGTTTATTTTTAAACGTCTTTAAAAAAAGAAATGCTTTTGATGTCACTACTGAAACACTCACAATAAAAGACGAGAATGAATTTGTCTTAAGCCAGGGTTACCCAAACTTGGTCCTGGGGCCCCCCCTGGGTGCACTTTTTTTTAACCCTAGCACTACGCATCTTATTCAAATAATCAAAGCCTGATGGTGAGTTGGTTATTTGAATCAGCTGTGTAGTGCTGGAGCAAAACAACGAAAAACTAAACCCCAGGATTGAGTTTGGGAAACACCGCCTTAAGCCACAACCCTACAAATATAACCAATGTTGTCTGCAAACATTTTGAAGAAAATGAGTTAGCAAGTTGGTAAATCTTCATGTATTTTTTACAAGGTGTCACGACCGAAATATCAATAAATATGTGAAGCAAGGTTTTTTTTTTTTTTTACTATTTTCTACATGGTAGAATAATATGGAACACATAAGGAATCATGTAGTAACCAAAAAAGTGTCAAACAAATCAAATTATATTTTAGATTATTCAAAGTAGCAACCCTTTGCCTTGGTATGCAATCTGGTTTCTGCTCAGGTTATGGATGTGTCACTGCAACCTAAAAGGTCCTCAATGATTTCACCATTGCCCTTGATTCTAAGCAATGTTGTGCTGCTATTTTTATTGACTTGGCCAAAGTTTTTGATATTTTGATACGGTAGACCATTCCATTCTTGTGGGCTAAGGAGTGTTGGTGTCTCTGAGGTGTATAAAGTCAGTGTATAAAGTCAGAATATTTGCTGTCTCAGCAACTGCCTGTCACCAAGGGTGTACCCCAAGGCTCGATCCTAGGATCCACACTCTTCTCAATTGACATCAACAACATAGCTCAGGCAGTAGGAAGCTCTCATCAATTTATATGCAGATAATACAGTCTTATACTTAATTGGCTCCTCCCCGGATTTTGTTTCTTAGTGTCCAACAAGCTTTCTCTGCCCTTAACCTTGTTTTGAACACCTCCAAAACATAGGTCATCTAGACTTGGTTCCCTCTATCGTAATCGCTCCTCTTTCACCCCAGCTGCCGAAGTTTGCCGACATAAAGGCCACAGACAAATTCCTTTGTCCTGTTACTATGGAGAACCAGCCTCAGAACATTAAACATGAAATAAATGGACTTTGGAACAATGGTTTCCGTCAGCCACAATGGTGGTCATGACGATAGATGGAATATGAAAATGTATGTCATTTTTGTTTTGTTATTAAAGGTTAATAGATGACGTTATTACGAAAACATTGTAATGTGAAGAGTTTTCCTAGTATATGTTTGATGTTTATATATTGTACGTTGTATGAAAATATCCAAATCAAAGAGAATGTTTTGGGGAAGATGAAAAGTTAAGTTAGTTGACTAAAATTGGATTTGAATCTATAATTATCTAGACCTTGCCTCATTAACTTGGTACGTCCAGAGAATTGCCCTAAAGGCGGTTACGCCCACTTCTGACCCAAGGGTATAAAACGTGTGAGTATAGAATTTACAGGAGGACTACGTGACCCCAGCTGCAGCAAGGTCTAAAAAGTAAACGAACCCAGAACGCAACGCAAGTTTTAGGACAAAGAAATCCTTTTCTACCCAAGCTACGGATGAGTAGCTGTGTCTAAGCGAGTGAATTCAAGTCGAACCACCTAGCCTCCATCTCCCATCGAATCGTGGTACCTAAAGGGTTTCATTCCTATGCTGTGAGCTCTGAGCTACAGAGGTGTCTGTCCTCAGAAGACACCTTCCAGAGCAAAGGGTGAGGGAACAGACTCCTCAGCCAAACGGACACTGACATCGGGAGGACGAGCAGGGACTCATAAGATCGGCAGTTTGGGGCAAGGTTAGGGTTAGAATAGCATAGCTGACAAATTCAACCAAATTTATATTTCTCTTGTGTACTTTCTTTTTTTTCTCTCTCTTTTGAAATCCCCATTGCGGGTAACACAATGTGTTGGCCCATTATACTAAGTTCTAATCAATAGCCTATAATGTGTTTTGTCTATGTGTATCTTTTATCATCATTTTAGGTTTTTAGTAAATAAATATTAAACTAAGATTGGTGTGGTACGAATTCATTGCCGTGCAGATTCACGGACTATATGACGTTCAGAACGAGATTGGTAGAGGCAACTGGTTAATTAGCGGCTGTTGTAAAATCGATATTCTGATATTCTTTGAGTTAATTTGGGAAATAGAAACTCAATAAAAACTAGTTTTCCCAAGGTGCCCCAGGTTAATGTGTTAATAATTGCTTGATTCAGTTAATCACACAATTAGAAACTTGTAATCATTCGATGAGCAACAGGCATCACATTAACTAATACAACGTCACGACATAAGGAATTCAGGTAAATACAGTTGTGGACAAAATATATTGCCACACTTGCACTTTTCTTAAATAATTCCAAATTTCTTCTAAAATAAGTTGAAATAGAAAACCTTTGGTCTCCACACTATGTTATTGGATTTTCAACATTGCAGAACGAGTTTAATCTAGAAAATAAAGACAAATGACATGGACATAATTTTGGCACCCCAGAGCTCGTACTTGGTTGCACAGCCTTTGGCCAAGATAACTTCTGACAAATGCTTTATGTAGCATTAATGAGCTTGCTGCACCTTTTTTACTGGCAATTTGGCCCACTCTTCAGCAGCAAATCCTTTGAGGGATGGATGTGATTCAGATCTGGACTCTTCTTTGGCCACTCCAGAACAGTCCAGCGTTTCTTCTTGCACTATTTCTGGGTGCTTTTGGATTTGTGTTTGGGGTTATTTTCCTGCTGGAAGACCCACAACCTTCAATGGAGACCAGTGGAGGCTGCTGAGGGTCGAACGGCTCATAATAATGGCCGGAACGGAGCAAATGGAATGTCGTCAAACACCTGGAAACCATGTGTTTGATGTATTTGATACCATTCCACTGATACCGTTCCGGTCATTACCAATCAATAAATCAATCAAATGTATTTATAAAGCCCTTCTTACATCATCTGATGTCACAAAGTGCTGTACAGAAACCCAGCCTAAAACCCCAAACAGCAAGCAATGCAGGTGTAGAAGCACGGTGGCTAGGAAATACTCCCTAGAAAGGCCAGAACCTAGGAAGAAGCCTAGAGAGGAACCAGGCTATGAGGGGTGGCCAGTCCTCTTCTGGCTGTGCCGGGTGGAGATTATAACAGAACATGGCCAAGATGTTCAAATGTTCATAGATGACCAGCAGGGTCAAATAATAATAATCACAGTGGTTCAAGGGTGCAACAGGTCAGCACCTCAGGTGTAAATGTCAGTTGGCTTTTCATAGCCGATCATTCAGAGTATCTCTACCGCTCCTGCTGTCTCTAGAGAGTTGAAAACAGCAGGTCTGGGACAGGTAGCACGTCCGGTGAACAGGTCAGGATTCCATGCCGCTGGCAGAACAGTTGAAACTGGATCAGCAGCATGGCCAGGTGGACTGAGGACAGCAAGGAGTCATCAGGCCAGGTAGTCAGGAGGCATGGTCCTAGGGCTCAGGTCCTCCGAGAGAAAGAAAGAGAGAACAAAAGAGAGAATTAGAGAGAGTATACATAAATTCACACAGGACACCGGATAAGACAGGAGAAATACTCCAGATATAACAGACTGACCCTAGCCCCCCCGACACAAACTACTGCAGCATAAATACTGGAGGCTGAGACAGGAGGGGTCGGGAGACACTGTGGCCTCGTCCGGCGATACCACCGGACAGGGACAAACTGGCAGGATATAACCCCACCCACTTTGCCAAAGCACAGCCCCCACACCACTAGAGGGATATCTTCAACCACCAACTTACCATCCTGAGACAAGGCCGAGTATAGCCCACAAAGATCTCCGCCACGGCACAACCCAAGACGGGGCGCCAACCCCGACAAGAAGATCACGTCAGTGACTCAACCCACTCAAGTGACGCACCCCTCCTAGGGACGGCATGGAAGAGCACCAGTAAGACAGTGACTCAGCCCCTGTAATAGGGTTAGAGGCAGAGAATCCCAGTGGAGAGAGGGGAACCGGCCAGGCAGAGACAGCAAGGGTGGTTCGTTGCTCCAGTGCCTTTCCGTTCACCTTCACACTCCTGGGCCAGACTACACTCAATCATAGGACCTACTGAAGAGATGAGTCTTCAATAAAGACTTAAAGGTCGGGTCCGAGTCTGCGTCTCTCACATGGATAGGCAGACCATTCCATAAAAATTGAGCTCTAGAGGAGAAGGCCCTGCCTCCAGCTGTTTGCTTAGAAATTCTAGGGACAGTAAGGAGGCCTGCGTCTTGTGACCGTAGCGTACGCGTAGGTATGTATGGCAGGACAAAATCGGAAAGATAGGTAGGAGCAAGCCCATGTAATGCTTTGTAGGTTAGCAGTAAAACCTTGAAATCAGCCACAAATATCACCAGACTATGGAGACCGATACTGTGTGTGTGTGTGTGTGTGTGTGTGTGTGTGTGTGTGTGTGTGTGTGTGTGTGTGTGTGTGTGTGTGTGTGTGTGTGTGACCATCTGCTAACCTGCTTTATTACATGCCAGTTTCCTGTCAGTTCTCTGTACTCTCATAACCAAAAGTACACTACATGACCAAAAGTATGTTGACACCTGCTCATCGAACATCTCATTCCAAAATTCAGGGGCATTAATATGGAGTTGGTCCCCCCTTTGCTGCTATAACAGCCTCCACTCTTCTTGTTAGGTTAGATAACTCGTTGGTTATTACTGCATTGTCGGAACTAGAAGCACAAGCATTTCGCTACACTCGCATTAACATCTGCTAACCATGTATATGTGACAAATAAATTTGATTTGATTTGGGAAGGCTTTCCACTAGATGTTGGAACATTGCTGCAGGGATTTGCTTCCATTCAGCCACAAAAGCATTAGTGAGGTTGGGCACTGATGTTGGGCGATTAGGCCTGGTTCACAGTCGGCATTCCAATTCATCTCAAAGTTGTTCGATGGGGTTGAGGTCAGGGCTCTGCGCAGGCCAGTCAAGTTCTTCCACACCGATCTCGACAAACCATTTCTGTATGGACCTCACTTTGTGCACAGGGGAATTAGGGCCTTCCGCAAACTGTTGCCACAAAGTTGGAAGCACAGAATTGTTTAGAATGTCATTGTAAGCTGTAGTGTTAACATTTCCCTTCACCGGAACTAAGGGGCCTAGCCCGAACCATGAAAACAGCCCTGGCCCATTATTCCTCTTCCACTAAACTTTACAGTTGTCACTATGCGTTTTGACAGGTTCTCCTGGCATCCGCCAAACACAGATTCGTCCGTCGGACTGCCACATGGTGAAGCGTGATTCATCATTCCAGAGAACGTGTTTTCACTGCTCCAGAGTCCAATGGCGGCCAGCTTTACCCCACTCCAGCCAACGCTTGGCATTGCATATGGTGATCTTAGGCTTGTGTGCGGCTGCTCGGCCATGGAAACTAATTTCATGTAGCTCCCGACGAACAGTTATTGTGCTGACGTTGCTTCCTAAGGAAGTTTAGAACTCGGAAGTCAGTATTGCAACCGTAGACAGATGATTTTTACACACTAGGCGCTTCAGCACTCAGTGGTCCCGTTCTTGAGCTTGTGATGCCTACCACTTTGCGGCTGAGCCGTTGTTGCTCCTAGACGTTTCCACTTCACAATAACAGCACTTACAGTTTACCGGGGCAGCTCTAGCAGGGCCGAAAGTTGATGAACTGACTTGTTGGAAAGGTGGCATCCTATGACGGTGCCACGTTGAAAGTCACTGAGCTCTTCAGTAAAGCCGTTCTACAACCAATGTTTGTACACGTCAGTAACGGGTTTGTCTGCAAGAGCCGAATCCAATCATTTTAAGGGGTGTCCATATGGTTTTGTATATGTAGTGTATTTTGTGTTATTTTTTAGCTCCTAGATTTCACTCTAGCAGGTTCTCCCTAATTAAGGTGCCACCAACCTCCTTTGATGGAGACACCGTTTTTGGACACTAGGTTGAACATTGACTTCAAAACACCTTGATAATCTGCTGATTTAATTTAAATATGATTTTTTTTTCTTCCTCCCCATGATTGTTCATGATTTCATGATGTGTTCCACAAGTACCAGGCAGTACCAGGTGTTCTTTTCACTGAATGATTAGTTTGGTCGTCGGTAATGCTGTGGGGTTGCTTTGCTGTCTCTGGTACTGGGGGCCTTGAACGTGTGCAAGACAACATGAAATCAGCAGATTGTCAAGTTTTTTTGGGATGTAATGTTCAACCCAATGTCCAAAAATTGGGTCTCTGTTGAAGGTTGTTGGTCTTCCAGCAGGACAACAACCCCATACACATGTCAAAAGCACCCTGGAATGGTTCAAGAAGAAGCACTGGACTGTTCTAGAGTGGCCAGAGAAGAGTCCAGATCTGAATTACATCCATAAACTATGGCAAGAACTGAAAACAGCAGTTGGTAGAGGGCACCCCTCAAACGTTGAAGAATTAGAGCAGTTTGCTGCTGAAAAGTGGGCCAAATTACTATCTACAAATGTGCAGCAAGCTCATTGATGGCTAAAATAAGCATTTGTAGGGAGTTATCTTGGCCAAAGGTTGGCAATAATTTTGTCCATGCCATTTGCCTTTATTGTCTTAATATAAATTGTAAGCTTAAGTTTACAAAAATAAAGTTGGTTCTGCAATGTTAAGAATTCATTAACGAGGTGTGGATAGCAAATGTTTTCTTCAATTTCAACTGATTTAAGAAGAAATAGAGAATTGTTTTAGTAAAGTGGAAGGGTGTATATATATTTGTAGGGTATATATTTATATCCACCTGGCATATGTTGGAAGGCGTGTGCTGAAAGTAGGATACATGGGACACACACAATGATTTTTTCCCCAACCCCCAATATGCGCCACTTCTGTAGAATAGAAAGATAATATCTAAAGGCGAGATGACAAAGGTCTGATTCAGAGGGTGTTATGCATCACACCCGGCTGACACACATGCATACACACACACACACACTTAACTCCCCTGTGTATTTCCTAACCTAGGCTGAGTCTTACTTGAAGACAAAGAAACTTTTACATTTACTTGCTGCAAGCAAGCAAACAAGTCAGCCAAAAGTTTTGGGTAAGTCAGCTAAAATGGATATTTTCCTCTCTCAATTACTGCTGATTTAAATACGTTGTTTACTGTAAGAGCTGGCAATGTTTTGACAGGTTTTGAGTAAACACACCAAGCAATGGAAATGGACATGAACTCCTCGTTTGGGGAGACAACAGCGGGCTACGTGGACTACAGCTCAGAGACGGACGCTCCGCTCTGCAACAGAGAAACGAACCACAACTTTGGGGTCAAACTCTCCACCTTCTACCTGCTGATTTTCACACTGAGTGTGGTGGGAAACAGCTTGGTCCTCTATATCATCTGCAAGTTCGAGAAACTCAACACGGTGGGGAACATCTTCCTCCTCAACCTGGTGGTGTCGGACCTGGTCTTCATGTCCAGTCTGCCCTTCTGGGCCGTATACCACCACAAGTCCAGCTGGATCTTCGGCCGGGTCTGGTGTAAGATTGTGGGCAGCGCCTACTTCCTGGGTTTTTACAGCTCGATCCTGTTCCTCACCCTCATGACCTTTGACCGGTACCTGGCAGTGGTCTACGCCGTGCCGTCCACCAGGCTACGTCGGAGGAGCTACGCCCTCGCCTCATCCGCCGCTGTGTGGGGCATCAGCCTCCTGGCGTGCATCAAGCCGTTTCTACTCTACGACCAGGCCGAGCATTACTACCAGGGGTTGGTGTGTGAGGAGGTTGGTACCCCAGAATCGATTGTCTCTGAGGAATTGGAGCTGTCGGGGCCATACCTCCAGTTAGGTTTGTTTTTCCTATTTCCTCTCATTGTTGTTTTTTACTGCTACGTTAGGATTGCCGTGACGGTCATCTCCTCCAGGATGACCAACAAGTACAGGACGGTGAGACTCATATTTGTCATAGTACTTCTGTTCTTTGCATGCTGGACTCCTTATAATGTGGTGGTGATGCTTCAAGCAGCTGAAGTCGACTGTGTGAAACTCCGTAAGCTTGACTATGCGCTGCATGTTACTCGTATGGTCACATATCTGTACTTCTGTATCAATCCTGCCTTCTACACCTTTGTGGGGAGAAAATTCCAGAACCACTTCCGGATTCTGCTGCAGAAACATATGCCGTGTTTAAAGAACCATGTCTCAATCAATGGTAGCCGGACACTGTCACATATTAGAAACCCTCAAGTGGGCATAACTAGTCAGACAGATGTTCTGGTATGATATAGGAGCCCTGTGGCACAGGAATGCACATTAATTCATGTCTAGGAGTCTCATATTAGTTAATGAACCTTGAAAAATGTATGTTGCTATTCACCACTGTGCCTCTGCCTCTGCATTGCTTGCTCTTTGGGGTTTTAGGCTGGGTTTCTGTAAAGCACTTTGTGACAACTGCTGATGTAAAAAGGGCTTCATAAAATACATTTGGTTGATTGATTGAAAATAAATGTGTTTATATAATGTTAATTGTAGATGTGAGTTACCCCCTTACTGTGTAAAGTATTTGAATGCTTCGGTTGGTAGAAAGGCACTCTATAAATCCAATCCATCATTAATGCTCCATTATTGTACAATTTCAATAAAATGTTATCAAGAACTTGGAGACAAGTTGTGACAGGACAAGTTAAGACATGACTTAATGTGTCATAACAATGTGCAAGTCATTCTTTTCTATATTTACTCTCAGTCAAATTTGTACATTTTGCCTCTGGCTAACATTATCTGGCAATGCAAAACGTTGCTGTTTGGAAAATAAACATTACTCCTGACTCAATATGCAGGCTGAGTAGCTAACTTCCTTCTTCCATTCACACCTACATGTTTGAAAAATGGAGCGAGCATACCATGTTTCACTAATTATGTAGTAACATATACCAGTTAACAAACACTTTCCTCCAAAGCAACATAGTCATGCATGCATACATTTTTGACATATAGGTTGTCCCGGGAACCAAACTCACCATCTTAGCATTGCAAGCGTGTGCTCTACCAACTGAGCTAGAGAGGACCTCTACACTGTTGGTTTAATTTATCTGATGCTACAGTTAGTTTCAACCTTTTGGGGAGATTGTGCAACAAATTAGGACAGAATAGAAAGATAATATCGAAAGGCGAGATGACAAAAGGTCTGATTCAGAGGGTGTTATGCATCACACCCGGCTGACACACACGCACACACACCTACCTCCCCTGTGTATTTCCTAACCTTGGCCTGAGTCTTACTTGAAGACAAAGAAACTTTTACATTTACTTGCTGCAAGCAAGCAAACAAGTCAGCCAAAAGTTTTGGGTAAGTCAGCTAAAATTTATATTTTCCTCTCTCAATTTCTGCTGATTTAAATAAGTTGTTTACTGTAAGAGCTGGCAATGTTTTGACAGGTTTTGAGTAAACACACCAAGCAATGGAAATGGACATGAACTCGTCGTTTGGGGAGACAACAGCGGGCTACCCGGACTACAGCTCAGAGACGGACTCCATGAATGCCAAAGCAACATACATTATGTAGAGTACAGTATGATGTTGGTTATGTGTTGACTCCCTGTCACTTTTTAACCCCCAAAATAATTGTCCCTTGGATAAATAAAGTGTATTGACTTGAATTGAATAGTTTGTTTCAAATTGTATGTCCTCCATTGTGATTGCTTTAGAATTCTATGGTACTGTAGAATTATTTAAAGAGATATTATTATTTTCTAAGGGAATGTTGTGTAATTCTGATTATCTAGCTAGCAATTTCTACAGTAGTTAACTACTGTGCTCTCCTCTGATTGGTCAGATGTTGGTTAATCATTGGGAGAGAACAGGAAGTAGTTGAGTTGATGCATGGCTGTAGATGTGATCAGTTCGTCATTAAATCTGCAAAAGAGTAATTGGTCTCCATCCATTGTTTGTCTACACAAAGTAAGTAACCATGTTTATTGTAACCACAGGGGCAGACAAACGACAGGTCAAGGCAGGCAGGGGTCGATAGTCCTACACTGGGAGTAAAGGTACAGGATGGCAGGCAAGGTCAGGGATGGGCAGACTGGTCAGGCGGGCAGTACAGGGTCAGGGCAGGGAAAGGTCAAAGCCAGGAGGATGAGAAAAAGAGAGTCTGGGAAAAGACAGGAGCTGACAGAACGAACGCTGGTAAGCTTGACAAACAAGACGAACTGGCAACAGACAAACTGAGAACACAGGTATAAATACCCAAAGGATAAGTGGGGAAGATGGGCGACACCTGGTAGAGACAAGCACAAGGACAGGTGAAACAGATCAGGGCGTGACAGTTTCCATCTAAATGAGTAAAGTACATGTCGGATGAAAGATAGTCCTGATGCAAACAGCCAATTTGTCGGTAACCTTTCCAAATGTCGACAAAATAAAAATACGCTAAAAAAAAGTGGGATCTTTTTGTGTGTCTGCAAAAACACTTTTGCGGGAAAAAGCAGTGGAAACTTTTTTGGGGCGTCTTATTCTGGTGACATGATGGTCAACGCTTGGCTGCCGTTTGACAAATCAAAATAATCTTGCTTTTTGTCCATAATAACCTCATGTAGGCTATCCCCGGATTGTATCTGTGCAGGTGCCAAGACCAGAGTGGACACATTCGCAAAAACAATGTTCTGACGCAACCGTCAGTAGACTTGCAACGGAAACCCATTTAACTTATTTTTTACATTTAAAAGCCATTTTTTACATGCACTACATCATCATGCACAGCCATCTAACCGCAACAGGTCAAGTTGATGAAAACACATCTCTGGTGGGAAAATGCACATCTTGTCTTTATGCTCAACCGTCCCACAGGGGACCCACTAATCCTGAAGAAGTTTTAAGTGCTTGTAAGTAAGCATTTCACGGTAAGGTCTACCTGTTGTATTCGGCGCATGTGACAAATACAATTTGAGGAGAGTCTTCAATCCACCATATAAAGAACCCTTAAACTACAGTATCAAATCACTCTTCTTTTTCTTTTTTTGTGGAATTTTACCCCTTTTTCTCCCCAATTTCGTGGTATCCAATTGTTGTACTAGCTACTATTTTGTCTCATCGCTACAACTCCCGTACGGGCTCGGGAGAGACGAAGGTTGAAAGTCATGCGTCTATCAAATCACTCTTACAACCAGGGAGGAAGTTGAGCAAAGAGGAGAAGAAGAATTATTTGTAAACTCTGCATCGTTGGGAATGGTTTGTACGCAAGCATTTCATAGTAAAGTCTAGACCAGTTGTGTTCAGAGCATGTGACAAATACAAATGGTATTTGATTTGATTTGAGATAGCTGCCCACAGACGTCAATTCAACATATAGTCCACGTTGATTCAACATAGTGTCAGTGATATTACGTTGTGTATTCATCAGAAAAGTAAAAATAGCATTCCTGCACATTCTATATGTTTAGGTAGTCCTTTCCTGCAGTCAACTGACCAAATTGCCCTTTAGTGGCTTCATGGTTGGAATTGTATTAATACTGTATGTGTCATAATTGCATAATTAATAAATATTATTTCTATGTCAAATGGTTGTTATATTTCAGTCTTCTGTGATGTACATAAAGTGCAATATTGAGATGCAAACTCAAAATGGAATACATTTCAACTCTTTATCTGACATGGTGTCACGCCTTGGTCTTAGTATTTTGTGTTTTCTTTATTTATTTGGTCAGGCCAGGGTGTGACATGGGTTATTGTGGTGTGTTTTTGTCTTAGGAGTTTTGTGGGGTGTCTACGTAGTCTATGGCTGCCTGAGGCGGTTCTCAATCAGAGTCAGGTGATTATCGTTGTCTCTGATTGGGAGCCATATTTAGGCAGCCATATTCTGTGAGTGTTTTGTGGGTGATTGTTCCTGTCTTTGTGTTTGCACCAGATAGGGCTGTTTCGGTTTTCGTTATTTCATTTAGTTATTTTTGTAGTTTCTGTATGTATAGTTTTCCTTCATTAAAATATCCTGAATCATCATCACGCTGCATTTTGGTCTGATCCTTGTTATACCTCTTCGTCAGAGGAGGAGATAGAAGAGAGCCGTTACACATGGTACAGTTGTCGTCTTTTGTTAAGCCCATAACCATGTGTGTGAGATACTTTTGTTCCAAAGTAGATTTGTTTAAGACTACCAAGAAGTCCACTGCAATAAAAGGTTGGTCCCTTTCAATTTTTTGGGGGGTTAAATGAATGCTACAGTCTACGCAACACACCATTATGCTTTCGTTCCTTATTGTGCCGTGAATAAAAGCCATATAGTTCCTCATGAGATACTCCTATACACAAGTTTACTGTAGATACCATTTATTTGGTCAACGTTTTAGTCGAAATAACCTTTTTCTAAGACGTCACTTCAGGTAGGCATAGTTCAATATAATAACAGAGAGCATTTTCAGTGAGGAGATTATATGGTCTGTTGGGGTTCTTCAGTGAAAAGACAACTCATGCGTATGTGCATGAGACGTGTGCATGACATGACTTAGTAATGTCTCAGGTCTACATTGCTGCTGTCTGTATGCAGTCTTCAGTCTGGGAGGAAGAGGACATCTAGTGGTGAAGTTAACATGAAAGGGCCTTTTAAATGAGGACAATTAGAACATTTTTAACATGTATCTACAATAGAGGTAGAGGACATGATTTCTGAATTCTAAAGCAACCCCTTGCACCTAATACAGGCACTTCATGAAGGCCTAGATCTGAAAACATTGCATTAGAATTAGCCATGCCAAAGTAGCAATAGCCTTATCCTTCCCTCTGATAGGCTGGATAGATTTCTCTGACATATTGGATGAACCTGTCTAATCCTTTTTGATCGTCAGAGGTACATAAGAGAGGGCTAGAGATTGATTTGAAGTTCATCCTGTACACAATACACCAATTTCACTGAAATCAACTGTTCAGAATTCCCAAGTTTTGAGACATGAAGGTGATGAGAGAGAGTTTGTGGCAGATCTATCAATCTCCATGTATCCCTATAAAACAGGCATTTGTTTATGTTCTACAAATTAAGCCATGCTCATCAATTGCTGATGCCTGTCATCCTACTACCTGCTATGAGCTTTATGTCTTGTGTTTTGTTTGCCGCGAGTGCTGTGCTATATAGCCAATTGGGTCTGTTTTAGCTTTGGCCTGCTAATGCAACATGCTAGTAGCCTCCACTATTCACATTGCCATGTCGTTGCTAACTCTATGCATTTCTTTATTCATTGCTTACACGTACAGTGTCTGTAAGAGAAGGATTGCAAATAGGGATATTTACACTCTGACCTCAGCGCCCATCACTCTGCATTGTTGTTAATATACCTTTCGGAACGGAACTACCGTTCAACCACACTTCCCACAGAATATAAGTCAATAAGTGGAGGTGTAAGCAACAACAGATTCAAACAAAAGGCCCATCCATCGAGTTTGATTAAAACCTATTCCTCTTGGCCAGGAATATAACATTTTCCTACAAGGTCATAACTTTTCTCACCGGTGAACACGCAAAAGGAGATCTCGATTCACATTCATGTGGTATTTCATCCTTACTTTTTAATCGAACTGTCAAGCGTCTGGTTTCCTACACTTGTAAGGAATGTGACTTAATTATGGGGTTAGGGGTGCGTGTACAATGCCCTGACTTATGATACCCCGGGGGTCTGTAATACCCTTCTTTTTTAGACGGTGTATATCCAGGTTGGCTGCAGCTTTTGCTGTGTCTCTCCTCTAAGCTGTTTGGGGTCTGAGGCTTTAGATTGGGCTGGGCTTTTTAAGCAAGGCGACTGAGAAATAAGCATACACCTAAGGGTTGTTAAAGCAATTTCCTAACGGCTACTTCTCACTGACGGAGCAGTATAGTAGGTTGACTGTTATAAGACTTCCCTTTGCCACGACCAAATTCAAACGACACCATCACCGGATGATTCGTCAGACGGCACCAGCACAAGCCCAAAACTCCAAAGGAAAACCCATACAAAACCCATTACCCCTTGGGGACAATAAACTTTTCTACTACGACAACTACTTCGACTGCTGCCATGGTTTACTTTTCTCCTCTCTGGTATTTGAGTCACCAGTAATATGGCAGACAGCAAAATCAAAGCAAATAAGAAGTGTGCTGCATTGCTGCACATTGCCGAGTGTTGATATTTCCTTGTGTTTACAGATGGGGGTTTGCACAGTCTGGAATACTTTGTTCTTTCCTATTCGGACATCTCTTCCACTGTATGTAGTATGCCTGTGCACATCCACATTCAATTGAAATTACACAGTCAGCCCCTCTCTTTTCTTCTCTCTCTCTCCTCATGAAACCAAGATGTCTACATCTTTACCTTCATCCTCTTCGTATTGGGCATCAAATGTCTATTGCTGTCATTACAGCCTCTCCCTTTGATCTGGTCTCAGGACCCCATTTACCCAGCATACAAATACAGAGGTCCTCTATCCCTCCAGTGCATAGTATAATGGTATTACCATTCAAAGCACATCTCCATGCATGACATCATATTGATGTTGCCTGCTATAATACAAAGGCACAGAGAACAAGACATACACTCCCAGCTAGCCCCCTCTGGGTACTCTACACAATACACAGACACATGGGGCTGTGCATTTTATTTTTTGTAGGGGGTAGATCAGCTTTAATATTTCAGATAGATTGTAGCTTCCATCAATGTAATTGCCTGCACCACTTCCAATCCCCAACATATTTTTTTTTGCCAATATATACATACTATTTCTTGCCACTGTATATGTATGTGAACCCTTTTTTCAATACATAGATTTCTGCATAAATTGGTCATCAAATGTGATCTGATCTTCATCTAGGTCACAACAATAGACAAACAGTCTGCTTAAACTAATAAACAATATGTTTTCATGTCTTTGTTGAACACACCATGTAAACATTCACAGTGCAGGGTGGAAAAAGTAGGTGAACCCTTGGATTTAATAACTGGTTGACCCTCCTTTGTCAGCAAAAACCTCAACCAAACGTTTTCTGCAGTTGCGGATCAGACTTGCACAACGGTCAGGGGGAATTTTAGACCATTCCTCTTTACAAAAATGTTTCAGTTCAGCAATATTCTTGGGATGTCTGGTGTAAACTGCTCTCTTGAGGTCATGTCACAGCATCTCAATCGGGTTGAGGTCAGGACTCTGATTGGGCCACTCCAGAAGGCGTATTTTCTTCAGTTGTTGATTTACTTCTGTGCTTTGGGTCATTGTCTTGTTGCATCTACCAACTTCTGTTGAGCGTCAATTGGCGGATAGATAGCCTAACATTCTCCTGCAAAATGTCTTTGTTACGCACGCCTCTTGGAGGAGGGAACGCAACACCCTGCTACAACTCAACAGAGTGAAGAGGTATGGGATTACAGTTGCGGGTAATGATGACAAAGGCAGAGAATTTTACCATTAGTAGGGAATTTATTTCCTTCACACGGTAATTTGGGGAAAAGGGGCAGGATGAAACCAAAGCAAAAAAAAGTTTAAGTTAAAGCCCCCTCTCCTACCTACAGTTGAAGTCGGAAGTTTACATACACTTAAGTTGGAGTCATTAAACTAATTTTTCAACCAGTCCACAAACTATAGTTTTGGCAAGTAAGTTAGATCTACATTGTACATGACACAGGTAATTTTTCCTAATTTTTTCAACAATTATTTATAGACAGATTTCACTGTAACACAATTCCAGTGGGTCAGAAGTTTGCATACACCAAGTTGACTGTGCCTTTAAAGATACACTTCTTGTTAATCCCACCACAGTGTCCGATTTCAAATAGGCTTTACGGCGAAAGCACCACAAACGATTATGTTAGGTCAGAGCCAAGTTACAGAAAAACACAGCCATTTTTCCAGCCAAAGAGAGGAAGAATTAATCACTAACCTTGGATCTTTATCAGATGACACTCATAGGTCTTCATGTTACACAATGCATGTATGTTTTGTTTGATAAAGTTCATATTTATATAAAACAAATCTCAGTATACATTGGCGCGTTATGTTCAGTAGTTCCAAAAACATCCAGTGATTTTGCAGGGAGCCACATCAATTTACAGGAATACTCATAAATGTTGATGAAAATACAAGTGTTATACATGGAACTTTAGATACACTTCTCCTTAATGCAACCGCTGTGTCAGATTAAAAAAAAAAAAAAATTGACGAAAAAAGCAAACCATGCAATAACCTGAGTACGGCGCTCAGAGACCAAAACAACCCAAACAGATATCCGCCATGTGTAATCCACAGAAGTCAAAAATAGCATTATAAATTCACTTACCTTTGATTATCATCAGAATGCACTCCCAGGAATCCCAGTTCCACATGTTTGATTTGTTTGATAAAGTTAATCTTTATGTCCAATTACCTCCTGGTTGTTAGCGCGTTCAGCCCAGTAATCCAAATTCATGAGAAACATGTCAAACGAAGTATAGAATCAATCTTTAGGATGTTTAACATACATCTTCAATAATGTTCCAACCGGAGAATTCCTTTGTCTGTAGAAATGCAATGGAACAGAGCTCGCTCTCACGTGAACAAGCTCATGGCACTCTGCCAGACACCTGGCTCAACCAGCCCTTACTTCACAGTAGAAGCATCAAACAAGGTTACAAAGACTGCCATCTAGTGGAAGCCTTAGGAAGTGCAACATGACCAATATCCCACTGTATCTTCAATAGGGAATGAGTTGGAAAAATGACACCTCAGATTTCTCACTTCCTGGTTGGATTTTTTTCTCAGGTTTTTACCTGCCATATGAGTTATGTTATACTCACATCATTCAAACCGTTTTAGAAACTTCAGTGTTTTCTATCCAACTCTGCTAATAATATGCATATACTAGCAACTGGGACTGAGTAGCAGGCAGTTTACTCTAGGCACCTTATTCATCCAAGCTACTCAATACTGCCCCCAGCCATAAGAAGTTAACAGGGTGTGAAATACTTGTATGTTTAAGGAATTTTAATTATGGGATTTTTGTTGTTTTGAATTTGGTGCCCTGCACTTTCACTGGCTGTTGTCATATCGATCCCGTTAGCAGGATCTCAGGCCAAAGAGGTTTTTAACAGCTTGGAAAATTACAGAAAATTATGCCATGTCTTTAGAAGCTTCTGATAGGCTAATTGACATCATTTGAGACCAATTTGGGTGTACCTGTGGAAGTATTTCAAGGCCTACCTTCAAACCCAGGGCCTCTTTGCTTGACATCATGGGAAAATCAAAAGAAATCAGCCAAGACCTCCACAACAAATTATAGACCTCCACAAATGTGGTTCATCCTTGGGAGCCATGAACCTGAAAGGCCGCTCAGCAAGGAAGAAGCCACAGCTCCAAAACCGACATAAAAAAGCCAGACTACGGTTTGCAACTGCACATGGTGACAAAGATCGTACTTTTTGGAGAAATGTCCTCTGGTCTGATGAAACAAAAAAAATAACTGTTTGGCCATAATGACCATCATTATGTTTGGAGGAAAGGGGGAGGCTTGCAAGCCGAAGAACATCATCCCAACCGTGAAGCACAGGGGTGGCAGCATCATGTTGTGGGGGTGCTTTTCTGCAGGAGGGACTGGTGCACTTCACAAAATAGATGGCATCATGAGGAGGGAAATGATGAGGATATATTGAAGCAACATCTCAAGACATCAGTCAGGAAGTTAAAGCTTGGTCGCAAATGGGTCTTCCAAACGGACAATGACCCCAAGCATACTTCCAAATTTATGGCAAAATGGCTTAAGGACAACAAAATCAAGGTATAGTGAATATTTACAATGCTATTTCTGGAGTGGCCATCAGAAAGCCCTGACCTCAAACCTATAGAAAATGTGTGGTGGGGAAATGAAAAAGCATGTGCGAGCAAGGAGGCCTTACAAACCTGACTCAGTTACACAGCTCTGTCAGGAGAAATGGGCCAAACTTATTGTGGGAAATTTATGGAAGTCTACCCATAACATTTGGCCCAAGATGAACAATTTAAAGGCAATGCTGCCAAATATTATTGAGTGCATGTAAACTTCTGACCCACTGGGAATGTGATTAAAAACATAAAAGCTGAAATAAATAAATTCTCTCTACTATTATTCTAACATTTCACATTCTTAAAATATAGTGGTGATCCTAACTGAAGTAAAACAGGGAATTGTTACTAGGATTAAATGTCAGGAATTGTGAAAAACTGGGTTTAAATGTATTTGGCTAATGTGTATGTAAACTTCCGATTTCAACTGTATCTTAACACCACCTGGCGCGCTAACCAAAATACTGGGGATGGTCCACCCAGGTCTTCCCTAGTGTGCATAGACATAGGAAATACTACGGGGATATGTATGCCCGCAGGCCTCTTTCCTAAAAACTCCCAATGTGCCCTCCCCTTCCCCCCCGGGAACAAATGAAACAGAACAAACTTAAAATGAACAATTTCACTAATCAAAAAACAGTCCTATGGCATACACAAATGTCAACAGGACCGGCTGGCTACATTATACTTTTCAAAAATTCATACAGCCCAACAACGAAACACAGAGCTTCTTGGTATGGCCTCTCTGTGCAACCACCAATACATGACATACCCAGAAGCTCTACCCCTAACAAAGGAACACTGGCTTTTAAATCTGCAGAAGGAGTCGGTAATTGAAAACGGCTATATCTCCTGACGAGAGGGCGGGGTCAGAGCTCCAATCATCGATGGGGCCGACGAATCAGCTGCTTTGGATTTCAGGAAGCCATCCTGAAACACACACAAACAAACCCACAACACAGAAACATAACAGTCTTGGGAATTAATGGGAATTAATTTTTCCGTCAATGATAGCAAGCTGTCCAGGCCCTGAGGCAGCAAACAGCCCCAAACCATGATGCTCCCTCCTCCATACTTTACAGTTGAGATGAGGTTGATGTTGGTGTGTTGTGCCTTTTTTTCTCCACACATTGTGTGGTGTGTTCCTTCCAAACAACTCAACTGTAGTTATCTGTCCAGGTGCACTTTTGCAAACTTCAGACGTGCAGCAATGTTTTTTTTGAACACCATTCTTGTTTAGTGTTAATATCGTAGACTCGTCAACAAAGATGTTAGCATGTTCCAGAGATTTCTGTAAGTCTTTAGCTGACACTCTAGGATTCTTCTTAACCTCATTGAGCATTCTGCGCTGTGCTCTTGCAGTCATCTTTGCAGGATGTCCACTCCTAGGGAGAGGGGCAAAAGTGCTGAACTTTCTCAATTTATAAACAATTTGTCTTACCGTGGATTGATGAGCATCAATACTTTTAGAGATACTTTTGTGACCCTTTCCAGCTTTCTCAACAATTCTTAATCTTCTGATATCTCTTTTGTTCGAGGAATGGTTCACATCAGGCAATGCTTCTTGTGAATAGCAAACTCAAATTTCTCCATCTCCAATCTCGTCTCATTGATTGGACTCCAGGTTAGTTGACTGCTGACTTCAATTAGCTTTTGGAGAAGTATTTAGCCTAGGGGTTCACATACTTTTCCCAACCTAAACTGTGAATGTTTAAATGATGTATTCAATATAGACAAGAAAAATACAATAATTTGTGTATTATTAGTTTAAGCACACTATGTTTGTCTATTGTTGTGACTTAGATGAAGATCAGATCATATTTGATCACCCATTTAGGCAGAAATCCAGGCAATTCCAAAGGGTTCGCATATTTTTTCTTGCCATTGTATACATATATACTAATATATATATATATATATATATATATATATATATATATATATATATACACACACACACATCTTTGTTTTAATATATTTCCTTTATTACCTACCACCCCTCCCTCAGTTAGAGCAAACTATTGAACAACAACGCTTAGGTTTGTATTTCCTACTTATACATAAATTACTATATACATTTTATGGACAGTCTATTTTACAATAGTTTTATTTAGTTTGTTTTTAACTCTTCTCCTTCCTCGACCCTCAACCTCTCCCATATATTTGTGATGTCCATCCGGTTTGATTTCTATTTGCCATATCTTTCAAACTGTGCTCTTTCCCAAAAGTTCTTAAAACCTATATACGTTTTACGGGCACAGTATGTTTTACATTAGTTATCTTGTTGTTATTAGTCACAACGTTCAGCTCCATTCATCTCCTCCCATCAATCTTTTAACACCATCCATATTGGATTTCTATTTGCCATATATTTTTTTGTGCTGTGATGTTTCACAAAAGTTCTGAACCTTTCTATTCTCATTGTTCCCACAGATTGTAAATTGAAAATACATTTTTTTGCTAAAAGTATTTTTATATTATTGACCACCCAGTAGTGCTATCTGCAGGGTTAAGCTCCAGGTAAATATTGTAATTCTTCAGCCATTCCTGTACCTGTGACCAAAAACAAGCTACACATGGACAGTACCAAAACAAATTATCTAATGATTGTGCCTCTTCGCAGCGAAATCTGCAGAGCTGGGAAGGTTGTATCCCCCATATAAATAACATTCGGTTGGTTGCAAGAATTCTGTATAATAATTTTCTTTACATGAACATGCTCTAAGAGTTTCGAAGCTTTGGAAAGCACATTGCCTAAACCTGTTTCATCACTACCATGTTGACTGCTATCCCTTTAGTTTGTCAAGCAGCCTCCTCCTTCCCTAACCATATGAAGACTGCAGGCAGCCAATGCTAGGTACCACTGGGGGGTAGGGGACGTGCCGGCTCCTCAGGCATAGTAATTATCTGTCTGTTTCATTGTTGAATGTGCTGCTGACTGGGGCCTAAGGGAGTGGAACATCTTTTTTTTTCTAAAAGTTTCTTGGGAACTTACCTTCTGTTCTGACTTTGTCCAGAATCACCTCTGCTAAAGGGGATGAGAAGATATTCTGAGACTGACACTCAAGTGAATTGAAGTTAATGATCATTTTGTTCAGCCTTTCGTTGTGGATTTTGCTGATCATAGAACTGAATTGCTAGACAGATCATTTAGCTCATATTCATTGTAGATTATGTAAGGAATTCATTCGCTGCGTGAAACCTGCACTGTGGGAAAAAAATACATAGTAAAGCAAATTCAAGTTATGTGGCTAACCAGTGTTTGCTGTGTGAAACAAGACATTGATGAATAGATGCATTTTGCAGGACAGGGGCTATATAGGCCAATTTCGCTCCAGCGCAGAATACTTCCCTGACTGAATCTGGGCCTGAAGTGTGACATGTTGAGTGTCCCACAGTAAATATATTCCCTTGTTCATTTAGACTTTGCTGGAATACAGGTGGCACTTGCTCTCATTTTGGCTTTTGCTCTGGTGACAGTCTGGGCTGATAGTGCAAAGACTTTGTTTGCAGCCACTCAACCCCCAGGCGGCTGCTGAGTGGAAAATGGCTCATAATAATGTCTGAAATGGAATGGTATCAAACACGTGGAAACTTGTTCTCCCCAATTAAGGTGCCACCAGCCGTATATAGGGTGAATTGGTGTCTGGCCCCACTTACTATAAAACTCTGTCCTCAGCAATTTACTAGAGGGCCAGAGGGAGAACCCACATTTTCTCAGCTCCTCTCTTGCACAACAGTGTGTTGCCTAAACCAAATAGCTGATTCATGACTTTGCTACTTACAGGCAGACATTATCATATTATTTCAGTTATGGACTATCGGATATGAAATTGTTACATGTTTTCTCAAATGTTAGAGTGAAAACCTTTGGATGATAAAATGTAACTTTTTCACCTTGCAAGCTGATTGATAACTTGTACAATTCCCTTCCATTCCTGATTCCCTTTTATTATGTGCTGAAGGGTCATCGCTACTTGGGAAACACAAGGACAAAGAGGATGAGATTGAAATGGAGGAAGGTGGAGTCACCACGTGATGCTGCTGCCCCTCAGCTTTTTGACTGGAAGGTAACTGTCAATGATGTATTATTGATATGTACTATTAGGCCTAAATTTAAATTAGATCTATGTTTTCTCCCTATCTCCCTTTCTCTCTGTCTGCCTGTCTGTAGGACACTGGTGGACTGTCAGCTCTCAGACCTTTGTCAGGAGGACGACACTATAGACATGTCACCTGTGCACCAGGAAGACAATAGCTGCCCCCACAGTGACGAGGGTAGGCAGATGCTGGAGACACTGAACATGCTGCTGAGTCTGCAAACACGGCTGAGGGACAATCACACCCTCGCCCTCACAGGACACATACATATACACCGGCCAGTTTATTAGGCACACCACCCGTTCACGAAAATGGATCGCTCCTACAGACAGTATAAAGCAGGCTGACAGGCACTGAGGCATTCGGTTACTCTTTCGAGTGAACATTAGAATGGGCAAAACGAGTGACCTAAGTGACTTTGAGCGTGGTATGATTGTCGGTGCCAGGCGCGCCGGATCCAGGATCTCAGAAACCTCTGCCCTCTTGGGCTTTTCACGCACGACACTGTCTAGGGTTTTACCAGGAATGGTGCGACAAACAAAAAACATCCGTTCAGCAGCAGCCCTGTGGGCAAAAACAGCTTGTTGATGAGAGAGGTTAAATGAGAAGAGCAAGAATCATGCAATCTAACAGGTGGGCCACAAACAGACAAATAACGGCACAGTGTAACAGTGGTGTGCAGAACGACATCTCGGAATGTACATCTCGTTGATCCCTGTCACGGATAGGCTATTGCAGCAGACGATCACACCAGGTTCCTCATTAAAAACAAGAAGATGCGGCTTCATTGAGGACGTGATCACCAACACTGGACAATTGAGGAGTGGAAAAACATTGTTTGGTCCTACGAATCCCTGTTCCTGTTGCGTCATGGACACATTCTGCCTGGTGTCAACTGTACAGGCTGGTGGAGGTGGTGTATCGCCGTCAAATCTGCAGCAACTATGTGATGCCATCATGTCAGCATGGACCAACACTCCTGTGGAACATTTCTGACTTGTAGAATCAATGGCCCAGAGAAATTAGGCTGTCCTGGAGGCAAAAGGGTTCCAACGAGCTACACAAAGTACTCAAACATTTGTAAAATAAAACACTAATATATCTTGATTACATGAGTGTTCAACCCCCTGAGTTAATACATGTTAGAAACACATTTGGCAATGATTACAGCTGTGAGTCTTTCTGGTAAGTCTCGAAGAGCTTTGCACACTTGGGTTGTACAATTTGGCCCATTATTCTTTTAAAAATTCTTCAAGCTGGACAGCCATTTTCAAGTCTTGCCATAGATTTTCAAGCCGATTTAGGTCGAAACTGTAACTAGGACACTCAGGAACATTCAATGTCATCTTGGTAAGCAACTCCAGTGTTTAATTAGCCTTGTGTTTTAGGTTGTTGTCCTGCTGAAAGGTACATTTGTCTCCCAGTGTATAACGACACAGGGCGAGACCCAGATGCAGACACCGGAGGCAGATGGTTTGAGTCTCCAATATTTATTGAACAACAGGCCAGGCAAGAGGCAGGTCGAGGACAGGCAGAAGTTTATAAACCAGGTCAGAGTCCAGAAGGTGCACAGTGTCTGTTGGAAAGCAGACTGAAACAGATTTTCTTCTAGGATTTTGCCTGTGTCAAAACAACTCCCATGCCGATAACAAGCATACACATAACATGATGCAGCCACCATCATGCTTGAAAATATGAAGAGTGGTATTCAGGTATGTCTTGTGTTGGATTTTCCCCAAACATAACGCTTTGTATTCAGGACATAAAGTACAATTCTTTGCCACATTGTTTTGCTGTTTTACTTTAGTTCCTTGTTGCAGACAAGATGCATGTTTTGGAATATTTGTTATTCTGTAAAGGCTTCCTTCTTTTCACTGTCAATTAGGTTAGTATTGTGGAGTATCTACAATGTTGTTTTCTCCTTTCACAGTCATTAAACTCTAACTGTTTTAAAGTCACCATTGCCCTCATGGTAAAATCCCTGAGTGGTTTCCTTCCTCTCCGGCAACTGAGTTAGGAAGGAGGCCTGTATCTTTGTAGTGACTGGATGTATTGATACACCATCCTAAGTGTAATTAATAACTTCACCATGCTTAAAGGGATATTCAATGTCTGTTTTTTAATGTTTACCCATCTACCAATTGGTGCCCTACTTTGAGAGGCATTGGAAAACCTCCCTGGTCATTGTGGTTGAATCTGTGTTTGAAATTCACTGCTCGGCTTAGGGACCTTAATGATAACTGCATGTGGGGGGTACAGAGATGAGGTAGTCATTCCAAAATCATGTTAAACACTATTATTGCTCATGCAAGTTATTATGTGACTTGTTAAGCACATTTTTACTACTGAACTTATTTAGGCTTGCCGTAACAAAGGGGTTCAATACTTATGCACTCCAGACATTTCAGCTTTTCCTTTTTAATTAATGTGTAAAAAAAATACAATAACAAATACACTTTACATAGTGCATAGGGACTCCTAGTCTTCACCCAGTAGTGCAAATTGTCAATGGTCATTTCCCCTTTCTTAATTAGTTCTGAATCTCTGTGTATTAGGCTAGTGGCCTAGTGCAAAAGCCAATTATTGTAATTATATGCCTTATTCTTATAATATTTTGTCATTCAAGATCAATTTCAATGACAATATCCCTGAAATAAATGTAGTATATAATGTTATAATTTTGATAGAATAATGTAAGTTGCACTTTTTTCAAGTTTGAATGAGAAAACGTATTCTCTTATCCTTATTCTTTCAATAACGTTGAAATTGTATTAATATTATAGAAGTTGTTTGTCTTTCCTTATCAAATGCCATTTGTAATATGTTTCGGTGAATAGATATGTTTAATATATTATCAGATAAGAAAGTGTCTGATCACAGAACATTCCATAGAATTCTAGAAAAATACCACCGGTCACTAAAATGTCTGTAAATCATTCACACTAAAAGGTATTACTAGTCTGATTTCAGATTATCAATCCTTACAAATAAGGAAGACTCAATATACTCTAAGTGTTTCTCTGTCTTCACTAGGAAGTTGTGTTAATGGCAATTGTTTGGGACAAAAGTGTATAAGATACATATTTTCACAGGTGTTTTTTCATGACAGATTTGATTGATGTGGTGCTATTGCATGTCATATCATTTGAAAGGGCTGTTTCTCAGCTTTCAAAATACACACAATGTTTTCATACATGGTTTTGACACCAGCAAAATATGCTCATTAATGTACGCAGAGGTCATGGTCTCAGTAAATTCAGGAATACCAAAACTCTCCTACTGATTGATGCAACAATGCCAAGATGCTGGTTTACAGCTACAGTTAGCTGGTGTTCTAAAGCCTAGTGTTTCCATTCCCCTTTTAATCAATCAACCATCACCCATCTTTGTACAAAATGGCACGAGTTGATGGGATTTAAGATTCCACAACAGACGCCTCATGTGGTGCAGCACACGATGTGTCAGCCGCCGAGTGATATGCACCCGGAATTCATCAGTATATGTCATAAAACACGAGTCATTACCGCCCATGTCCATATAATCCCCTTATGAAATAATTGCGTCATTAAACATTGGTCTTAACAAGAAGTGGCAACTCGGGCCTGACTGCATGACCGATTCGACTGGAGCCAGTGGGAGACACTAAATGATGGATCAATATTGAGCCATAATAGTGTTATGTATGGATAGGACACAGAAGGGGGACTGTGAGCGTATAATTACATATGAAAATGTGTCGGCCCCAAAATAAAATCTCTACGCACAGACGATATTTTTTTAATAATAATAATATACGTTTCCTTTTGTTCGTTTAACCAAAGGCACGAATGGTACATCATATTAATTGACCTGTTGTTTAACTTCCTGTATTTTTTGTTGTTGTCATGGCTTCATGACTAAGATGCCCATATAACGCTCCCTAAGACTCGCATAGTATTACACCCAACATTAGAATTAGATACAACAATGGCGTGTTGACAACTAGCTCACTACATCACCTGTAACAGCCATGCATCAATTCCTTATTCACCCAAATCCACACACTATAACATAGTTGGGAGCTGGTCTGGGATCAGGACTTTTAGATAACATGATACTTTGTTTACTTCTGTACCTTGTAATTTTGGTGTCTGTGTTGTCAGTCTGTGGTATTGACTATTTGGTGTAGCACTTATGTGGAAATTTTATAACTTCTAGTGAAATAACAAAACAGGTCGTCTCTTAGAAAACATCAATCATCAAAGATTTCTTAAAATACCAATACAATTCGGCGTTCTTGTGCTCACCTCTGTCAAAACTGAAATTGAAAGCCATTGTGTCCAATTAACCTTTGAAACTTTCTGTAAATGTATTTCAAATTCTGCAATTAGTCTCCACAGCTCCAGGCAGCGCCTCTCTGTCATTCTCACTACGTCAATAACTGAATGGCTAAACATGTTGAGTAAAAAGTCTATGCAAACTGCCACAGTGAAAAATAAACTGTGAATGTACTTCCTTTTCTCCCCGGATGTTTAATAACATATTGATTTAGCAGTATGTCTCGGTAAAATGTACTCCGATGTCGTACTGCATTTCTTATTGTTAGCCATTAGCTTTTGTGGGTTTGGTTTGTATTTTGTCTCGTGGCACATTTGTTAATTAAATTCCGACAGTGTCATTGCTTTAATGACGTGACAACTGTTGCGCAGTAGGATTACTAGAGGTCAAAGGTCAATCACCTGCACTTTTTCAAATTAGCTCTGTGATTTAATATGTGGCTTTTTTGTAACCATTCATCACTCCAGCATACTGTAAGTTCATGCTAATAACCATTGGTAAACCGTATCTGCTGATGAAAAGTCTCTGCTGGTGAATGTTTCAGCATTTAACAACTTCGCTATTACGAAGGTCATTTCTGACCAAGAACATGGCACATTAAATACTGTATTAAAAGTTTGGTCTGTTTTAAGTGTGCAGAGACTTCTTTCTACAGTTTGTATACAGCATAAGCCTCATCATTCTCTTGCTCCTTAGGAACGTTGTTGTGTGTGCAGCAGATGCAGCTGGCCGTGTTCTAGTCTAGTTCTAGTCTTTCATTGTCTCATCCTCTCCCTGTCATGAATTACCTCGCCACTATGGCAACTCTTCAGGTCAGAAGGATGATGCCGGAGTTTCCAACTTGGAATTCCGAGTTGGATGACCGTTCAGAACAATTTTTCCCAGTTGGAGCTTGAGATTTCCAAGTTCCCAGTTGTCTTGAATGCGGCAATAGTCCTTTCAACTGCATTGGGAGATACCTTAGACAAGCATTACGTCTGTGTAAAAAAATAGAAGCCAATCCAACAGAAATACATATAAATCAGGTGGAGTGTTTAAAGTGCTAACTTCTCAAGGTCAGTTAAGAGCAGTGCAGCAGTGCACCGTGGGGCTGTGGGGAGCACATTTCTCCACTACCCTTTTCTCTGCCAGACAGCACCTTTCTGATGGATAGATCAGTCACGCTGCAATGCGCTATACTGCACCCTCCTGCTGGCACCATACCTCCCTCCCAGACCCCCCCCCCACACACACACACACACACACACACACACACTGTAGCCAGTCAAACTCCCAGAGAAAAGGGAAGGATGGTGTGGGACTCAGAGGAGAGGTGCAGAGTCTGTCACGGGAAGCCTTGTAGAGCCCAAAGCTTTATGATGCACTACCAATTACACTGCCCCCTTTTGACTTTTATGACCGAAGACATCGGTTACCTCTGTTTTCACGCCCTGATTAGTATTATGATTCGAGGAAATGGATGGATCACAGTGTCCAAAAGGGTGCTAGATGTAGCAGTGTTGTAGCAGTGTTGTAATTCCTCATTACGTCTCACGCATTATGATGCTAACCCATCACTCTCTAACAGGAGGGAGTGCATTCATCTTAGCTGTGACATATTCGTTCTCAACAAGTACAGAGACATCACTCACGCTTCTCCTATACAGCCCTCTCTCTCTGCCTGTGAGGCTATGACAGACATGTCTGATGGGCCATGTATATATACGCATTCGAAGAAATGGTAGGTGCTTTGTGTTTGTTTTGCATGGCCACTGATGTGATTGATTTGCATTATAATTACATCGGAGTGGATGGTGACGAGATATGTCCTTTTAACACATTGACAGCTGGTTTCACACGTAGTTATTGTCATTTATTGTACATTTGTACATATTGCACAATTGTTTTGAGCTACTGTAACCATCTATTCAGACTTGCTTCAAACTTTGCCTGCTTTGAAAGAGTCATAACAGCAAAAATGTACCACCAATTGTACTTCGAAACAGGAAGTACTCTAGAGGTTGACAAAAGCCCACACGTAAAGGATGCATTGACTCTGACTGTGAACCCCATTTCTTACTCAGTAAAGGAGGTACAGTAAAACTTTTATGCTTATCTGAACTGAATTACATTTAGCTTTTTGCAATTCGGTTTTTATGAGCACTTGCATTGCACCGCTGTGATCATTCCAATGAAAATGAAGGGTAATTGAATGAATAAATCAAGTGTGAGCACATTGAAGCAGTTTGCACTCAGCATTCATGACACAGGCAAACACACACGTACACACACAATTTATATATATATACATTGTGTGTGTGTGTGTGTTTATGTCTCTGTGTGTGTGAGCTGGTCTAGGAGCTGGGCAAGCATCCTGACATTGATTTATTAATTTGCTTCTTGCAATAACTGAGGATATTGTTAATGGCCCCACCCATAAATCTAAGTTATTACAAAAAATTCATAGAGGGAGTGCAGCACCGGGGGAAATTGACATCGTGATGCACGATCTTGACTTTTCCATCGGCGACCTGAGCTGAAGAGCGTGTTGTGAAATTCTCTTTGCTTTGTGAAACCGGCGTAACCAAGTAAGCCGAGTTCAGTCCATCTCCTCACGCTCGCGAGTGTACCGAGCAGCATATCGAATAGAACCTGGTAAGCCCTGTCTCTTCGGCAACATACATCCCGACGATGAAAAACGTAAATGTCACTTCACGGCAAGTTCCACTTTCCAAAAGGTTACTGCTGAATCTCAATGAATTGAAATGCAAACTGAAATAAAAAATAAAAAAATAATAGTATTTGTCATGAGCCAAATACAACTGGTGTAGACTTTACAGTGAAATGCTTGCTTACGAGCCCTTCCCAACGATGCAGAGATAAAATATAAAAAAAATATTATAAAACTAGTAACACAAGAGGAATAAAATAGTAAAAAACACAAGAATGGAGCTCTATACAGGAAGTACCAGTACCAGATCAATGTGCAGAGGTACGAGGTATTTGAGGTAGATATGTACATGAATACAGGGTAAAGTGACAAGGCAGAGACTGGGGCAGAGACTTGAGCACAGAAGGGAAAACAAAACCAAATCATTGAATCCAGTTCCCTTGTATTTCACATATGAGACATCTTATCCCCACACTACCCAATACTACAAATCAAGGTCATCATTAGTGTGCTAACAAAGGCTAAGAACCATTGCTAGAATCACCCAATCAATCATCTTTTTACTTTTGCTTGGCTTAGCGATCGCCTATCGCCGTCCCCTTTAGCTGAAATTCTGCCTGGCCGCTATCTCTGTCACCATGATGAAGTACACAGCTTTGAATTAAAGTTGAGATTGATCTCCTTCAGGTACTGTTTTTTCCCTAGGTAATGTATCACACGTTTGACACTCCTCTTTGTCTTGTCTTTGGGGGTAACTGGGCCGTGCTTTGCTCCCCTGTTGCGTTTCAGGGTGTCTGTAGTGGCAGCTCTGCAGTCATTGTTGTTTGCTCATTCCTTCCAGTGTGAGTGGCATATGGGGAAATGGGTCCAGAGAGCATCAAATGCTCAAGTCCTCCTGAAATGACAGCATTTGTTTTCCCAGCATCTTAAAGTGCTCGAGAACAGGCCCTTTGTGAACATTGTTTGTGAACATTGTTGTTTAAATTGTGCGTTATTGCTTTTTGAAGCCCCCCTCGTTCACATGCGCAGCATCTAAGAACTGTTCATGACACGTTCACACCCCTCTTGTTGGTGGATATAATTTAGCAGGTTTAAAGATTATTTCTTGCAATTCTACACATTTTGCCATGTGTAATGTGTATTCATGTGATATTTGAGTGACTCAAACATTACAACTAAATCCATGGGCTAAAAAAACCTAGCTAAAGAATGTTAGCTGACATGAGCTAGTTTATCTGGACATTTCTGACAAAAGTAGGTAATGACTTACATGACAGTTTAAAAATTGCACATTGTGCATTCTACTATTACATCTTCCAAGAGTAAGTTAAAATATTTTTAAAATAACAGTTTGGGAACCACTGGTCTAGGCCCTTAAAGGCCTAATATGTCATTTCAGCTGCCCAAACATGCCACTTGGTTTGTTAAGCTAAGGACTGGGGTTGGTGAGTATGTATCATTAAAGACCACCGAACAGCAGGAAATCCTACCGATGTTGCCTGGGCATTGCCACTACGTGGATAATTGTATCTACAACCCTTAACTGTTAACCTTGATTAACATTGGTTAATCAAGGTCGTGGACAGCCGAGCAGCAACCTCGACATGCATTGGTGACTCAACACACAGTACAGTCGCCACTCCACAATGTTTAAAACATAATTTGTCCGAAAAATCCGAAAAGACAGATGGTAAGCTTTGAACAAAACCCTCCACCAAGCAGAGTTCAAAATCTCTTCCTGAGGGCCATAGGTACCGACCAGTCTGCCAAATATCATTACCGGATTTCAGCGGAAGCATTTCCAAATCGCAAGCCATGATGTATTCAGTACTGCAGGGCACAGCAGAGGGATAGAAAGACTAAACTGAATCAAGAAAGCCTGGGGTTGTTTGTTCAGTTTCAGTTCAGTTTCAGTGTTGTACACAACCCTTGTCATTCCAGGAATGATTGAGCCTGTGATTAGAGAAATGAAATATTTTCAAAGTTAGGGAAAGAGAGCAAGGCATGGGGTTGTGTTGCTTGTATTTCCAATTATCTATGATCATTTTGAACATTGTCGAGAACTCAACGATAAATCCTTACATTGCTAATGATGCCGACACAAATCCCTCACTGCTCAAAACGTTCTCTCTCATAACACAATGAGAAGGGCTCCCAATGCGTCATCAGAGGGTGGAATCAGCAAGCAACTCTGGATCACAATGTTTTCAATTGGCCTCATTAAGTCCGACACTCAAATTCACAAAGTTGTTTTCTACTACATTGTACTTCCTGCACACCATTTGAAGAGAACATTTTTAAAGGAGCCAGAGTCAAGCAATGAACATCTAGCCTGAAATCAATTTAACAATGTTATCCTAGAGGTAAGAAGTCAATGAGCAGTGTAAGCAATGATTCAGGAGCATTAAAATGAGTTAAGTGCATGGCAAACCTCAAATTCATGTTCCGTAATTCATAATGCAATTACAGTATTAGTTCCACTTTAAAAACTTTGTCACGCTACCCAAATTGTGCCGCGACATTATCTTACGCTAAAGGCGACCTGCAACTGCTGAAATATTATCTGTCGAGAGGGTTTATAGAGTTATCAACCTCAATGTTATTATTCTCTCAATGTCTGTAGGACAGAGTACTTCTTCAGGGTGATCTTTTGATATCAATTCCTTCCTCACATAACCAGATTTTATGGTAAAGTGGAATATTCTCAGTCACTGACAGTGTACAGTACCTGGCTTATTAATGAAAATTACATTCGGTACATGTCACCCAATGACAAGTCAGGCCCCCCTCAAAGAGATCTCTGTGGGTTATAACAATTACTCAGTTTAATATGATTTATTACTGAGTCTTCTGAAAATACGCTATATCATTGAGTTTAGAGGCCTAAATTAAACCACTGGTGATTACTCATTACTTGCATCATTAGTAGAAGTGTTGGTGATGAAGGCAGTCCAAATACTATTATTTAGGGAAACAAAACAAATACATGTTGAATAACAGCTATTTTCTGAAAAGCTTTCAGATCTTGGCTCTCACTTGGAGTTATTGACATCAGCCTGGGAGGGAAAGGAGCAGGGCACATTGAGTTACTGATCTATTGGTATAGCCAAGTGCTTATCTGTTCAGCTTAATGGAAGATACAAGCTGCACATTCCCCAAAAGATGAAAAGGTGAATACAATAACCAAAAAGTGGATTAAAGGGTGTAACCTTTCGAAACCCTTGAGCTAGAAGCCCCCAGGACCACAGCTATAAACATTTGAGATTAAAGCTGCTCTGAGATAAATAGATACAAGAAGAGACAAAAGGCATACTTGTTAGTGGTTTGGTGAAAACTTCAGAAAATTGCACTGGAAAAATACAAAGGCAACTCAGGTATGTAGGCAATTATTCTTTCTATAGCTCTCTGAGTAAAGCCACTTGAGGGTCACTTAGGCCTTGGCTAACCTAGAGAGGTTGAGTTGAAGGTGAATGTGGATTGAGACCAATGATTTATATTTACACTAGATGACTAACAAGGAGCACTTTTTTTTAAAGCCATGGCAACTCCATCTTGGCACTATTAATGTCCACATTTGTTTTTGACACATTTATTATATTACAGGCACCTTAATGCATACTTTTAGAGTATATGTGAGGTAAACATTTAAAAAATGAACAAATATATAAACTGTTTTAATTTTGAAAGGACTATTGTTATTGTTCCCACTACAAAAACAAAAACTTAAATGCATGTAATTTATCCTTGAAACAGTTCAATTAATATTTAATTTAACTGTTTCAAGGACAAAATTACATGTATTTTAGGCCTCATGTTTACCTGGAATTTTTCCTTATTGTAGGCTACTACCACTTTTAGTCTTAATCTTTACTACACTACTCACTGTTCATGTCACGATCGTCTAAGGTGGAAACAGCAGACCAATGCGCAGCGTGGTTCGCGTACATACTTCTTTAATATAAGATGTCGCCAATAAACCATCAACCCCACCACCAACGTATTGCTCACAGGCAACTATACATGGACAACTACCCACAAATACAGGTGGGAAACAGGCTGCCTAAGTATGGTTCTTAATCAGAGACAACGATAGACAGCTGCCTCTGATTGAGAACCACACCCGGCCAAACAGAAATACAATTCAGAAAAAGTGACATAGAATGCCCACCCAAATCACACCCTGACCAAACCAAAATAGAGACATATTAAGCTCTCTACGGTCAGGGTGTGACAGTTCAGCACATGACCTCACATGTGTGAATCCTTAAAGAGATGGGTGGGGCAGACTTAAGAGGGTGTGAACAATGCTGAATGGGTGTGGACAAAGGAGAGCACTCCAGTCAGTAACAAAACATTCAGGCCCTTTTCTCAAAAGTGAGTTTACAAGTTGATCAACTTTCAAAGCAGAATGACTTCCCCATTGTTCCTCAATTGCAGTGTATGATCTACCATTTTGTAGCTCTGAGTCTCTACTTTTATCCAATGTAAAACATTTTTTTTTAAAATGCTAATTTTGCTACATAAGACCGATTTGAGCTGGTCAGTCACAAATGCTGTAGAGTTCCATGCAGTCCTCCATTCCCCAGATGGAGGACTGCTCCATCTGGGGATGGCCGATATGACTGACCGGTGGCTTCAAAGCCTCTCATAGGCCAATACATAGCATCAGCAATCCAACCTTTATATACACCATTGGCCAAAACCCGTCCTGTCTTTTCAGGTTCTGGGCTATTGCTCAGAAAGAGCAAAAATCATGTTGAAAAAAAAAAACCTGATAACACTGTGTTGAAAGGATTCAAATGACAAAACCTGGCTTTCATCATTTCCCCCTCAAAAGCTTTTTGCTGTCAGACCTGGCCTTGTTTGTCACATAAAAAAGTGCCTTTAACTTTTGCGGCACTTTAGAAAAGATGGATTCACAGAGGACCATGGATAGTGGAAGGTAAAAGCTGCTGCAGTGGGCCACTGCTGCGATGGTAATGTATTTACTCTGCCGTGCCGCCATTTCCCTAATGTGCAAGGTAGAGCCCAAAATGTCTAAGTAAACCTTTGGGCTTAAGTGAATGTTGGCAAAGGGGGCTCCTTCTCTGTGGGAAACACCATTATAGCCAGTGATGCATAAAGAGGAGCTGGAGAGTGTCTTAGGGAAACTCAAAAAATAATAAGAGTGCATGGTGCTACTTCCTGTATGTGGCAGCTGCATCTATGCCCCATCTACACACCAGTACAGGAGTATTGGGTCCAGAAAAGGTGAAAGAGGTGTACTGGAAACAGTATGAATGTCTTGTGAGTAAAACATTTTTTTATTTTTTTATTTAAGCTTTATTTAACTAGACAATTAAGAACAAATTCTTATTTACAATGACGGCCTACCCCGGCCAAACCCTCCCCTAACCCGGACGATGCTTGGCCAATTAATGAAGCAGACCAGATACATTGGCTTGAGCCTGATTATCATCTTGGGGTACAATACTAACATGGGGATGATGTGGTTATGGGAAATATGATGAAAATGTCCTGAAAAACCTACCCTTGTGCATATGGAGCAGCATTGAAAGAACAGACAGAGAAAGCTTGTTATGGCCTCTGTTCTCTTAGCTCTGATCCAACTTTAATTACATTGAAACTGACCCTTTGCCTCTGTGTAATGAACTGGAGCATAGCTCGTAGCGCACAATTAACCATGACCAATACATAATTCATGTTGGAACATGGTCAAATATGGCATATTTGCCAAGTTAGATGCTGGGTTTGTGTTGCATCCACAGTCATTTGAAGGCTGTAGTATGCTTCAGATGAACCTGATGGGAGAAATAATCTCTGACACCTCTGCGTCTGAGGCAGTTCTAGATGCTAGAACACACTGTGTATATGAGTCATTAAAATTGTCGATGCTATCCCTGATGCCAGGCAAAAGGTTTCATTAATCCCAGCAGTGAGAGACCTGGAGTTGTCAAGCATATCTGAAGATCGGGAGTTCAATTTTACGCGTCCCATCTATGCTACAAGAGACCCTTGTACAATTTGATAGTAAATAAAAGGCCCCATTTGTGTGTCATATATTGCAATCCTTTTTCATATGCCCTCTTCAATTCTAAGTAATGCGAGTGCTCACTCAGATAAGGTAGTACAACTCATTTAAAAATGCACATAAGGCCTTGATGGTGCTATTTTCCCCTTAGCGTCTGGGGGAAAATAGCAGTAGGCCTTGTATTTCAGTAGGCCTTGTGTGTCGTCTCCACTTGGCTTTTATCCCACAGCGATAGACACGGTGAAACATCGGGATCAGGTCGGAACTGTGGCATGAAGCTGTAATTATTAGAGATCCATCATCGGTGGATATATACTTTGCATTTGGGAAGGAGTTAGGCAAAGCAAACATTTAAAAAAAAAATACTTCCGATAGCAATGATAGAGAGAATAGAGAGAATATTAGATTCTGTTTTAGTTGCTCACCAGAAGGGGAAGTCATTAGCATTAAGACAAATGATTCTTTAGCCTGATGTTTCATTGCGGGAACACTTGGAGCGGCTTTATACGCTTCCCCTAATGAAGCAGTGCATCAATTAGTTTCCAAGTCCAGGCTGCTACATAGATGTGAAGGGAGAACCATACTTCATAAGCTCTGCTATGACTTGCGCCAGCATGCACTGTCAGTCAATGGTAGAACCCATTTATTTGTTTTAAATCATTTAATATATAATAGTCCTGTTGGTGCACATGATACTTGAGGACACATTTTCCTCTGATAAAGCATCAGTTTCAGTATATTTTCCGGTGCCCATTGTAGTGATTGAGGGGAATCACAGAGAAAAGGGCTAACCAGGTGGGAAGATTAAATCATACAATGTATGTTGGTGGTCACATTTTGATGCTGGCTGCAACCCCTGCAGAAAAAGCGAACACAGGTTACAAATAACATGAATAGACACTGCCATAGATAACGTTGACTAATACCACGTGCTGCCGGAGGGGGATGAACTACCGCGCTCTATGATCAAACATTTATCGACTTTTCTCTCTCACCAGGGAATAAGCCGCTTCTCTTGCTCGCCCATTACTCTAAAACCCAGACCTTGGGCTTACCGCCGCGGCATATTTCAACAGACCTGATCATATTTTACTACTTAACGTTGTAGCACGATTTCCATAGCATAATTGCCTCAGTGGGTAACCTCATCAGTCGCCCGTTCTGCCCCTGTGAGCCCCAGCAGCATGGCATGGATCATTCCTGCCAGAGTGAGCACCGGGCCTGGCATCAGTATGTGCTACACGTCGTCTTTTAAGGTGACAGTCTCAGCGTATCTCTGGCTCCTTCTCTTCTTCACTTCCTAAATTTATGCCCTGCTCTGGCGTTTGCTCAGCAGGAGTCTCAATATATCCTTTTACCGCTCAGAGTAAACACAGGAAAATGGATGCATTTTTCCTTGTGCACACATTATCTAACCCTCCTCATGAATTAATTTTAAATGCCCTGGCTAAACTACATGGAGAAATGTAATAACAAACAAAGTGTGAATCACAAAAAAAAGGCATGGCCCAGAGATATGAATCAAATGCAGCATGATGTGTACTGGCACATATCATCATATTTGGAATGTTGCAAGAGCATAAATCTCACTATAACATGGAAGAAATGTATGCTGCTCATCCCCTGATAACCGCACCATCATTCCATGCCTCGCTGCAGATAAGATCTTCAAACAACTACATATACAGCTTACCTGTCAGCGCTCCCTCAACTCGACTTCATCTTGAATTATTATAGCTCCGGAGCCATTCGAGGCTCAGAGGAATTACATTTGAACGAATGGTCCGAACTCAGACCCTGGTTAATAGATGTAATCTGGAATGAAAGAGCACAGGGTTGGTTGAGTTGAACATATCTCACAATGGATGTTACATAAAATTGTTTAAAAAACACAAAAATACATACTGTGACACTGACCCTTTTGGAGCTATTGATGTAAGGATAAGTGTGGTGGAACTGTACCTTGAATTCTGGTAAAAGGACTTCACAATGAAGACTTTACCCAAGCCTATAGTGGTGCTGCAATTGTAGTCATGTATGAAATGTCACAATTGGACAGAAGCAGCCTTCAAGTAGTTCATACAAATGCCATAAAATACTTCCTATTTTTGTATTTTGTTCTTACATGGAAGCCGTGGAGAGCCACTGTCATGAATGTACTAATGCTCAAAGCTTTGACGAGATAGAATACAGTGAGGACATTTCAAAAGTGTGGGTCAATCATTTCAGCAATTCGCAATTGCCAATATTGCGTTTGCCTGTATCTGTACGTTTTATTGAGGCAAAGTTACCGTAGACTCAGCTAAATCAAGGAGATGAATGAATGATTTCAACAGTTTTTTTGTTGTTGCATTCATGCATGTTTTTTTTGTATTTATTTTTAAACCTTTGCTATTGACATTTGATATCTTATTAGAATGTAATCTTAGGGCCTGGAGCTTTCTGGTCAGGTCTAAGATAGCCCTAAGATCTACTACATTAAGTCTACATTTATGGTCAAGAGTTCATGTTTCTTCTACAGTCAGTATGTTGTACATCTATTTGGATGTAGCATTCGATGCACGGTCAATCATTAGCAGAAGTCTTCTGGACATTAAGAGGGAGGATTTCATGACTTCATTAGATTTATGAATTCCCTTGTAAGCGATAAGTATGATGACCCTGTTCTTTCTTCTGTCTTTCATGTATAGGATCAAATAGTTTCCATTTTAGAGGGTAAAAAGTCATGCAACTATAAAACTTTCGCTTTGATGAGCTTAATTTATCTCAGAGAGGAGGACATTAAAAGAGTTTGAATGTCATAATACTTTGCCCTTCCACTTGACAATCTAGGCCTATCTGGACATTTCTCCTGCATTCTGGGCATTAACTGATAGCAATTTTTTTTTTTGGGGGGTGTGATTTAAGGCTCCTCACCAAGTGCCTTGAATCACAAATTAGTCTCCGACGACTGAAATTCCATTAAAGTTGGATCGTTATTGCTGTATTATTTAATTAATGCGGCGAGCGCATTCACCTTCAATGGAGCACCCCTTTGATGTCCCACGTTCAATACCCCCCCCCAGATCTAACATGTATATTTTCAAGGATCTTCCTATGAATTGTGCAATCATTATCATCATATTTCTAGGACTTTGACATAAAAGTGTCCGGTGAACATCCCTCAATAAAAGTGGTGGGCTGGCTACACATTTTAGCTGAATAATTGATACCTCTTTGTGAGGTTACAGCTCTAAGCGGGCCACATTTACTGTAAGTAAGTAGTCCAGAGTAACACTATGTAATAGCAATATAAGTATGGCAATCCTCGTACTTGTGTGTGGCCTACCTAAGACAGTGGTTTTCAAACCTCTCCTTGGGGACACCCAGCTGTTCCATGTAGCACATCTGACTCAACTTGTCAACTAATTATCAAGACCTTGATAAATTTGCTCAGGACTACAACAGCAATTGTGAAACATCTGGGGGTCCCCCGAGGAGAGGTTTGAAACCAACTGGCTTAAGATATCTACTGTACTGTAGCGGGTGTCTACAAATTTGTATTGTACAGTCTAACAGGCTCTTATTATCAAGGGATACTGGTGAAGAACAAAGCATTGCTCCTTAGAGGACCTCGTCATAGCTTCGTCATGGTGGAATCCTATTATTGGGTGCTTGAATGGAGGAGGATGAAGTTGCCCCTGTACGTCCCCTTTGGATTTGGAGTGTGTAAGCTGATCCTAGATCTGTTCTGTGCATAAGGGGGCAATTTCTACCCGAACCTGCTTGGATGAACTTAGGCAGAAGGTATAAGGGGAGTACTGGTGTCTATTCAAAAGACAGGCAGGTTAGTGTATCTGGCATAGTGTCTGACCTTTATTGCTCTCTCTTTGGCATTTATGACAGAGCTGTAAAGGTTATCCACCCTGCCAGCGTTTCACAGACAAGCAAGAGGCTTCCTGGGACCCGAGCAAGAAGGAGGTTTCCAAGAAAGACCATAACTAGTATACCATTCATCTAGGATTCCACGAATGAGAATGAGAGATAGGGAAGGAGAAGTGTTTCTAGCTAATAGATCAATTATAGACGGTCATTATCTGTAATTATTAGCACTTGGTGCGCTGTAAAGTAGCATTACGCTCCTGTAAGTCATGCTTGTAATAATCTCTTGTGGATGAATTCACATGTGAACAGCGACTTTGCACAAATTTTACTTCTGGGTAACCAAGATTATGCTTGTAATAGTTCATTCTCAAAAAACACTTTAATTCTCACAATCAATGTTTACATCCTCAAAATGCAGAGGATAAATAAAAATGTGTAAGAGTTCTGTATGTTCCAATGTGATGAAGACAGATGCATAGGCATGTCTTAACTGTGAGGTCAATGACAGGCATTAATCAATAAAGCATTGGCGACCGTGTGTCGCGCGGCACCTGTTGTGCCCTATAATCACTGTCACATGACTCCTTTATTCACCACACAATATCAATATTCAGAAGAAGTAAGAATTCCCCACCTTCAAAGTGAGTATGCACAGAACAACTCAAAGGAAGGAAAAACAAGCAGATAGATCTATGGTTTTGACGTTCATCAGATTGGTGCTGGCTGGAGAAAAAATAAAAACACCCTTCTCACTCTCGAGAGGCACCAATCCTGGCTTCATCTCGTCTTTGGCACTCCGAGATGAAACGTCCCAACATGCTTTCATCAATGTGGGTGTGTTTTTTTTAGGAAGGGAACTCTTACTATAAACACTTCGGAGGGTATTTTGGGTTCTGGCTGCAGAGAAAGTGCAGTGAATCCCTGAAGCATCAGAGAGAGGATGTCTTTGTAGTAAGCCATCAGGCAAGCTGAATAATGACGGGTCAGGCTTTTCTGTGGTGCGATGTCAGGCCTTTCTGTCATGGGATAGAGGAAGCTCCCTGAAGAGCAGACTTCTCATCCTGAACTGGGGGGGGAGAACTAGAGTGGTGAATCATACTGTGGGAACACAGGGAAAATATGGTATTCATTGACAGTACATGGATGAGTAGATAGGTGCAACTGTTTTTGACCGTATGGCTAGGACATGAATGAAGATGCTTGCTACTGGATACACACTGCAGTTTACCTAGCCAGTTACGCTGAAACAGGGAAAATATGTGTTGTTAAAATGCTTGACTCAGTACAATGCCCTTGTGTTGAAGATGTCCAAGACAGCTTTGCTAACATGATATGGAAATATTAATTTTACTTGAATGAACTGAAAACCATGTTTCATCGAAATGTTCTGTATTTATTTTACCATAATAGGAACTGTCTACAGAAGGGCTGTTTTCACTGGGTAAAATGGCCTAGCCTGAAGTTTAGCAGCGACAGAGTTGACAGAGTGAATATTGATAGCTGGTAGACAGAGAGCTGAGGGCAGCATGCATAATAATTTCTCCTCCAGTGCCATCGCACAGACTTTTAAGCCTAACCAATACAAAACACAGTGCTATTTAGCGTTTTAGTGATTTCTTTTGGGGATTCTCGGGCGATGTTTCTTTTCATGCACTCGAAACAGCTGATAAAATAGTTTACTTGTTTCATTTAGCTTTTCCCCATGTCAATTGTTTACTTAAATGCGTACGGTGCTCATTGCTAGTAACACTATGAAGACAGTTGTTTTGATATGGAGACACCCACATCAAACTTACATGAAAGAGGGCAACTTTGCATTGGGGAAGAACTATGGCGCTGGTACAAAACAATGAATTATGCATGAAATGTTTAAAGAAACGCTTTTAGTTTAAGTGTTTCGAGAGTATTGGTAATAGTCTCAGTGACTGTGCCCTTGTTGCAGATTTTTCTTTGAACCATGAGATGCCACAAACACTTTGGCATTAACATGCCTGAAGGATTTCCCCATTTTGTGTTGATTCCATCAAGTGGAGCATCACAACACTGACCACAACCAGTGGCTCCACTGTGTGCACTGTACATAATCATCCAGTTTATCAGACTTCATTCTCACGTCTTGTTGGGAGCAACATGACATTCTAGCATCATTAATGTTAATGTTAAAGTCTAATTCTTAGTGCTTCGCCACTGAATGTTATTGTTGTCTTTGAATCTCAGCTCCTTGTCCCCTTTGCACAAGTCACAGCTTAGACAAATGGATGAAAAACAGGATTCAAAACCAGAATCAGCAGATATAAAATAAAAAGTTCTTCAAGAAAGAAAGTCAATTGTAACCTATTGCAAACTTCATTAAAAAAAAGAAAGTATCTTGCGAAAAGCTACATACCATAAAAAAAAAACTTGACTTTCACAGCCTTTCTTTAATGCCTACAACACATGCTTTCATACGCCGGCTTGAGATAGATCACACAGAGTCAGAATCTCATTTTGTCTCCTCTTTCATCTGAAGCACAATATCAACTACAAGGAGAACATGAAAGAAGAACAAGCACAGAAGTTCCAGAACAACAGATGTGGACACAAAACAACACATTCACAGAGCTGAAGTTTCATGTTTCAAATGTGCGGCCACCTGTGATCTCCACTTACTGTGCTATACATCACAGTCAGCATTCAAAATGATCTCTTAATTGATTTATTTCCGGGCCTTAGCGGAACAGCCACTTTGATGAATCTAATGGAAAGAAACATCAAAATGCACCCACAAACAAAAACAAACCCGCTACCTTATTTTACTTTTATTTAACCTTTATTTAGAAAGGGCTTTCAAGAAACTATTATGTGACTATGTCTTAGTCCTCATTTTAAGTGATTACAAAACCGTCAATGGATATGACCTTGATAATATTTCAGTTTACGTAGAATATTTGGCAGAAGTAGTTGAAGGCATAAAATGATGGTTCAAATAGATACCATGAGACAGTTGTAGAACAAAAATTGATTGAGCTGAACTCCCTAGCTTTAGAACTCAGCCAGCCTGCTATAAGATTCAACATGTCAACCCTTACCGAAAGACTGACAGACGAGACAGTTTCATCCAACCAATTCCATTAGCTTGCTAGCTAGCTGGATAACCTTAACTGACAATGTTCGCAAGCAGTAAATGAGGTGGATCTGGTTCGCTAGAAAGCTGGTTATAGCTAGTTCACTTAAGCTAGAGCGTGCGTTCACAATGTTTACTCTGAGCTGCACTTTAGAACACAATTCTGTTCTTTCAAAATGTTATGGCTCATTTCGTGGTGATCGTTTGATCAGGTCGGCTTTAAGATGTCTTGCAACTTGCAGACATAATTCTCACATTGCCCAGTACACTTTAGACCAACAGACTACAATCCACTTGATTTGAACTAGACCATTGATCTCACATCTTCAGTTTGAGAAGTTTGCTCTGTCTCTTGACAACAGCACAACAAGTCGGACCATGTGGGACTGCCATTGATTATGCCTCAAATCAGAAGACCTATATCTCTATCTGGGAAAAATAACCAATGTAACCAATAACCATAATATATTTATTTAGGATAAATAGTGCAGAATTCATCAATAGAGCAGATTTTTCTGTTGAAAGCTTAAATATTTCATTAGGGCCTTTCCTGGGTTATGCTAGCAGACTGTTGCTCAAATACGCCATAATATGTCTCTGGAAGTTGGTAATAATTACATAGGTCTATTTTAACAAGAAAATCATTGAAAATAGATGATTTCTCAGTGCAGAGATATAAACAAAAACCAAAACTGAATGCGGCAGATTTTCATAGTAAAACCGATATTCATCTCAAAAAGACATCAAATGTGTCAGTTGTCCTCACTCAATATTTGCACATTGGCACATCTGGATAATTCAATCCCTTGTGGCCTTGTGGCAATATCCGTATTTCAGCACTTAATTAAAACCCTCATTGGTTTAATTTACTCTGAGTTGTTTGTGTTCATTTGTGCATAATGACCGGAGAGGGCTCTAGGAAGCATCCACAAACATAAATGTTGAGTGGAACTTGTTGTTGGAAGCTGCTGTTGATTTGTTCCACCTGTGAATTTCCCGGGGGTCAGAAACTAATGAGACAGCTAGCTCATCAGTATCCTTTCCCTGGGTCTGGCTACACGTACCGTCTGTTGCGGGGGAACCTCGATGAGGGCAATGAAGCTGTCTCAGATTCCTTCATAGTTGAATGTGTGTCCTGCTGCACTGACAGATGAAAGCCGGTACTGACTCAAGGCGTGTCTTGTGATGTTGTGGCCAGGGATGGACTTCAAGAGGGGTGCAGACCCCCAAATCTGGGAAATATGGCTGGCGTGGTCTACAGCAGGGTGTTAACTCTGAAGGGGGGAATATATCTAGCGAGTGATGCTCTTATACAGGACAATGTACTGCAGCAAGAAATAGGTTAAGAGGAATATCGAACTGAAGACTTGCTCATTGCCTAATGATGCCAAGACATCCAATGAATGGCCAACTTGTGTCATAGACAACTACAATATACAGTAAACCAACATACAGTGGTTAACAACCACAAATGACTTGTTGTTCAGCTGGGTGATTCTCATAACCAATTCGGTTACAATGCCTTCAGAATGTATTCACAACGCTTGACTTTTTCCACATTTTGTTATGTTAAACGTGAATTTAAATCGATATTGTGTCACTGGCCTACACATAATACCCCATAATGTCAAAGTGGAATTATGTTTTTTTTTTAAATGAAAAGCTGAAATGCCTTCAGTCAGTAAGTATTCAACCCCTTTGTTATGGCAAGCCTAAATAAGTCACATAATAAGTTGCATGGACTCACTCAGTATGAAAAAAAACTGGTTCAGTATGCTTTCCAATGTACCTTTTAGCGGAACAATAACCTAGAGTTTCTTACCAAGATGATGTTGAATGTTCCTGAGTGGCCTAGTTACAGTTTTGACTTAAATCGTCATGGAAATCTATTGCAAGACTTGGAAATGGCTGTCTAACAACCAACTTGACAGAGCTTGAAGAATTTTAAAAATAATAATGTGCCGCTATTGTACCATCGAGGTGTGCAAAGGTTCTTGCATTGGAATTATATTGAATTGGGCTTAAAAACGGAATACACCGGGCATGTGTCTGCGTTCGCCATTGCGCAAATGATCATTTTGTCAACCCACACCAGACTCGATCAGGACACGCAGGTTGAAATATCAAAACAAACTCTGAATCAACTATATTCATTTGGGGACAGGTCGAAAAGCATTAAACATTTATGGCAATTTAGCTAGCTAATTTGTCCTGGGCTATAAACATTTAGTTGTTATTTTATCTGAAATGCATAAGGTCCTCTACTCCGACAATTAATCCACAGATTAAAGGTAAACCAAGTTTGTTTCTAGTAATCTCTCCTCCTTCAGACTTCTTCTTCATTGAACTTTATATGGCGATTGGAAACCACTTGAAGGTGCATTACCACCACCAACTGGACTGGAGTGTGGACCTCAGTTCATCTTTCAATAACCCACGTGGGTATATGCTCCTAAACACCAATGAGGAGATGGGAGAGGCGGGACTTGCAGTGCATCAAGCATTACAAATAGAACCAAGTTCTATTTTAGCGCCTGGCTACGTAGACGCTTGTTGAAATTAAATCAAATGTAATTTGTCACATGCGCCGAATACAACAGGTGTAGTAGACCTTACCATGAAATGCTTACTTACCGTGAAATGCCCTTAACCAACAATAACCCTTAACCAACAATGCAGTTTCTTAACATTGAGTTAAGAAAATATTGACTAAATATACTAAAGTGAAAAAAAATAAAATAATAAGTAACATAATATAATTACACAACTATAACAAGGCTATATACAGGGGGTACTGGTACCGAGTCAATGTGCGGGGGTGCAGGTTAGTCGAGGTAATTGGAAAAGTGACTAAACAAAGTGTGAAATCACAGGAAAAACAGAACTCTGAAAGACGTGTGTCACAAAACAAACAATACCTCACAGTGATGGGGTGCAAAGAACTGAACTAAAGTGTCTGATAATGGCATATGTGTGTGAACAGAATTCAGGTGATTGGAATCTGGAGAGTGAGCTGTGTTCAGGGGATCAACGTGTTTGAGGGTGTGAGTTGGAAACAGACGTTACAGTACCCCCCCTCCACGGGCGGCTCTTGACGGCCCAGGAAGCTGAGCGGGGACCGCCCCCGGGTGCATGGAGCTGGGTGGTCAGGACGGTTGCGGTGGAAAGCCAGGATCATGGCTTCGTCAAGGATGTCCTGGGCGGGGACCCTGGACCGTTATTCGGGTCCGTACCCCTCCAAATCCACCACTGACACGGCCCGCTACCAAAACCTGCGGACTATCCTTCACAAAGTGAGTATAACATTTAAACGTGTTAACCCTCGCAAGGCTGCAGGCCCAGACGGCATCCCCAGCCGCACCCTCAGAGCATGCGCAGACCAGCTGGCTGGTGTGTTTATGGACATATTCAATCAATCCTTATCCCAGACTCCTGTTCCCGCATGCTTCAAGAGGGCATCCATTGTTCCTGTTCCCAAGAAATCTAAGGTAACTGAGCTAAACGACTACCACCCCTGTAGCACTCACTTCCGTCATCATGAAGTGCTTTGAGAGACTAGTCAAGGACCATATCACCTCCACCCTACCTGACACCCTAGACCCACTCCAAGTTGCTTACCGCCCCAATAGGTCCACAGACGACGCAATCGCAACCACACTGCACACTGCCCTAACCCATCTGGACAAGAGGAATACCTATGTGAGAATGCTGTTCATCGACTACAGCTCTGCATTTAACACCCTAGTACCCTCCAAACTCGTCATCAAGCTCGAGACCCCGGGTCTCGACCCCGTCCTGTGCAACTGGGTACTGGACTTGCTGATGGGCCGCCACCCAGGTGGTGAGGGTAGGTAACAACATCTCCACCCCGCTGATCCTCAACACTGGGGCCCCACAAGGGTGCATTCTGAGCCCTCTCCTGTATTCCCTGGTCACCCACGACTGCGTGGCCATGCACTCAACCACCTGAGCCACTGCCTGTTCACCCCGCTATCATCCAGAAGGCAAGGTCAGGTGCATCTAAGCAGGGACCGAGAGACTGAAAAACAGCTTCTATCTCAAGGCCATCAGACTGTTAAACAGCCACGACTAACATTGAGTGGCTGCTGCCAACATATGGACTCAACTCCAGCTACTTTATAAATGGAAAAAATTGATGTAAAAAATGTATCACTAGCCACTTTATACAATGCCACTTCATATAATATGTTTAGATACCCTACATTACTCATCTCATATGTATATACTGTACTCTATACCATCTACTGCATCTTGCCATCTTGATGTAATACATGTATCGCTAGCCACTTCAAACAATGCCACTTCACATACTGTTTACATACCCTACATTACTCATCTCATATGTATGTACAGTGGGGAGAACAAGTATTTGGTACACTGACGATTTTCCAGGTTTTCCTACCTAAAGCATGTAGAGGTCTGTATTTTCTTTTTTCATCATAGGTACACTTCAACTGTGAGAGACAGAATCTAAAACAAAAATCCAGAAAATCACATTGTATGATTTTTAAGTAATTCATTTGCATTTTATTGCATAACATAAGTATTTGATACATCAGAAAAGCAGAACTTAATATTTGGTACAGAAACCTTTCTTTGCAATTACAGAGATCATACGTTTCCTGTAGTTCTTGCACACACTGCTGCAGGGATTTTGGCCCACTCCTCCATACAGACCTTCTCCAGATCCTTCAGGTTTCGGGGCTGTTGCTGGGCAATACGGACTTTCAGCTCCCTCCAAAATATGTTCTATTGGGTTCAGGTCTGGAGACTGGCTAGGCCACTCCAGGACCTTGAGATGCTTCTTACGGAGCCACTCCTTAGTTGCCCTGGCTGTGTGTTTCGGGTCATTGTCGTGCTGGAAGACCCAGCCACGACTCATCTTCAATGCTCTTACTGAGGGAAGGAGGTTGTTGGCCAAGATCTCGTGATACATGGCCCCATCCATCCTCCCCTTAATACGGTGCAGTCGTCCTGTCCCCTTTGCAGAAAAGCATCCCCAAAGAATGATGTTTCCACCTCCATGCTTCCCGGTTGGGATGGTGTTCTTGGGGTTGTACTCATCCTTCTTCTTCCTCCAAACACGGCAAGAGGAGTTTAGACAAAAAAGCTTTATTTTTGTCTCATCAGACCACATGATCTTCTCCCATTCCTCCTCTGGATCATCCAGATGGTCATTGGCAGACTTCAGACGGGCTTGGACATGCGCTGGTTTGAGCAGGGGGACCTTGCGTGGGCTGCAGGATTTTAATCCATGACGGCGTATTGTGCTACTAATGGTTTTCTTTGAGACTGTGGTCCCAGCTCTCTTCAGGTCATTGACCAGGTCCTGCTGTGTAGTTCTGGACTGATCCCTCACCTTCCTCATGATCATTGATGCCCCACGAGGTGAGATCTTGCATGGAGCACCATACCGAGGGTGATTGACCGTCATCTTGAACTTCTTCCATTTTCTAATAATTGTGCCAACAGTTGTTGCCTTCTCACCAAGCTGCTTGCCTATTGTCCTGTAGCCCATCCCAGCCTTGTGCAGGTCTACAATTTTATCCCTGATGTCCTTACACAGCTCTCTGGTCTTGGCCATTGTGGAGAGGTTGGAGTCTGTTTGATTGAGTGTGTGGACAGGTGTGTTTTATACAGGTAACGAGTTCAAACAGGTGCAGTTAATACAGGTAATGAGTGGAGAACAGGAGGGCTTCTTAAAGAAAAACGGTCTGTGAGAGCCAGAATACTTACTGGTTGGTAGGTGATCAAACACTTATGTCATGCAAGAAAATGCAAATGAATTACTTAAAAATCATACAATGTGATTTTCTGGATTTTTGTTTTAGATTCCATCTCTCACAGTTGAAGTGTACCTATGATAAAAATGACCTCTACATGCTTTGTAAGTTGGAAAACCTGCAAAATCGGCAGTGTCTCAAATACTTGTTCCCCCCCTGTAGGTGTTTTTGTCCAGGTGGGAAGGGGCAGTGTGGAATGCAATTGAGATTGCGTCATCGATGGATCTGTTGGGGCGGTATGTGAATTGGAGTGGGTCTAGGGTTTTGGCATGATGGTGTTGATGTGAGTCATGACCAACCTTTCATAGCACTTCATGGCTACCGACGTGAGTACTACAGGGCGGTAATCGTTTAGGCAGGTTACCTTCACTTTCTTGGGCACTGGGACTATGGTGGCCTGTTTGAAAAAAATGTAGGTATTACAGACTCAGTTAGGGAGAGGTTGAAAATGTCAGTGAAGACACTAGCCAGGATGGGTCGAGCATGCTTTGAGTACACGTCCTGGTAATCCGTCTGGCCCTGTGGCTTTGTGAATGTTGAACTGTTGAACCTCTTATGGATAGGGGAGATGCTAGCTTCTCAATGCAGAGCGCAAGATTCAAATAAAATGCTATAAAATTCAAACTTTCATTAAATCACACATGTAAGATACTCAATTAAAGCTACACTCGTTGTGAATCCAGCCAACATGTCAGATTTAAAAAATGCTTTTGGCGAAAGCATAAGAAGCTATTATCTGATAGCCTGCACCCATCTGCTCCAGCAGTAAACAAAGGAGCTAGCATAGCAGGCGCTACACAAAACGCTAAAATAAAATATAAAATATGCATTACCTTTGACGAGGATCTTTTGTTGGCACTCCAATATGTCCCATAAACATCACAATTGGTCCTTTTGTTTGATTAATTTCGTCCATATATATCGAAAATGTCCATTTATAAAACGCGTTTGATCCAGAAAAAGACAGCTTGCAAAAACGCAACGTCACTACAAAATATTTCAAAAGTTGCCTATACTGTAAACTTTGCCAAAATATTTCAAACTACTTTTGTAATACAACGTTAGGTATTTTTATAAGTTAATAATCAATCAAATTGTAGACGGGGCAATCTGTATTCAATACAGGAACGAAAACAAACCAGCGCTGCTGTTCACGTCTTGCGCAACTCACAAAACTGTCCCCAGTTCCGAGTTGGCCTACTTCTTCATAGAACAAAGGAATAACCTCAACCATATTCCAAAGACTGGCGACATCGCGTGGAAGCAGAGGAACTGAAAATGGGTTTCTATTACATATCCAATGGCAAAGACAATATAGTGAACAGAGGGATTTTTTTTTTAACACTTAGTCCTTGGGGTTTTGCCTGCTACATAAGTTCTGTTATACTCTCGGACATGATTCAAACAGTTTCAGAAACTTCAGAGTGTTTTCTATCCAAATATATGAATAATATGCATATCTTATATTCTTGGCATGAGTAGCAGGAAGTTGAAATTGGGCACGCTTTTTTTCTCCAAAAGTTTAAATTCTGCCCCCTAGCTTTAAGAGGTCTTGCTCACATCGGCTACAGAGAGCGTGATCGTCCCGAACAGCTGGTGCTCCCATGCATGCTTCCGTGTTGCTTTCCTTAAAGCGAGCATCCAAGCCATTTAGCTTGTCTGGAAGGCTCGCGTCACTGGTCAGCTCGTGGTTGGGTTTGCCTTTGTAGTCCGCCTTTGTAATATTTTTCAAATCCTGCCAATTCAATCTTAGTCCTGTATTGACACTTTGCCTATTTGATGGTTCGTCTGAGGGCATAGCAGGATTTCTTATAAGAGTCTGGATTAGTGTCCCGTTCCTTGAAAGCGGCAGCTCTAACCTTTAGCTCGGTGTGGATGTTGCCTGTAATCCATGGGTTCTGGTTGGGAAATGTACATCGATGCACTTATTGATGACGCCGGTGACTCAGAGACCAATGATTGAGAGCTTTTGAAGTGACAGGTTTGCCGAAATCTGTAGCCTGTCTCTGTCTTGGCTGCATTGTATCAGCACAATGGACATCGCCCTGCACACTAAAGCAAGGCCATTTTCGTAATGAATATAGACAAGATAGATAGGGTAATTCACCTATTTCAAACAGCCTATGTGAATGCAGCCAGACACACAGCTGTCTTACCAAAATAATGCAAACAAAATGCTCAAATTAGTAGCCTGCATGCACACAAAAATACTTTATATCAGTTTGGCTTAGAATACCAACACAACTATGAATGCGAATTAATGAATGCGAACAACAAAACAGCACTACCAAGTAGGCCTAGTAAACTAAATATGAAATCAATAAAGGCATGACATAATCTATATTTAGGCTAGTTACATTAACAGAAAACAAACACAGTAAACAAAAGGTGAATGGTGTTGCAAATAACCAAAACATACAGCCTGCTACAGTGAGATGCAGCCATGCACAGATGTCTTGACAAAAGTGGCGATTTTAGCATATACATGTTGTGGGTGAAAACAACAAAACAATGTTGGGTATGCATGCCAGCAAAGCTCTACGCAACACAACACAACACAACACTGAACAATACATTCATTGCACTATAACGGTGACAAATGGTGCCCACAAACATTTAGGCCCGTCATAAAGCTGTCCCAACAGCAGAGTCCCAACAGCAGTCCCAACACCTTACCACTGCTACACCTGGCTATCAGCGGAGCCTTGTCAGGCAGCAAAACAGTTCATTCAGCCACATTTACTGCATTAAAAAAACGTAGCTGATATGGCTGACTTGCTTCAACAAATGTAGTTTCTAATGACAATTGAGATGTACAAACTATGGCATAAGGGGACGACAAGCGGATAAGAGGTGTCGTGTGTAAGTGATATGACATGCTATTATATAAAATAATTTCTCCGTAATTAATATTACCTGATTGAGCTAATCATGTAAATGTAATTAAGCTGTTATCTCCCTAATAAACTCTTAACGACCTATTAATATTTTACATCAATAGCAGGCAATATTAATCGTCACCTTAATTCAGTCTCATCTGAAAGTCGAAAATTCTTGGTTATCTTCACGAACCCTGGCTAACAAGTTGAATCAGCAATACACAATTGGTTTTAATTATTTATTTACGAAATACCTAACTAATCACACAGAATTACACATACACATAATTAATCATAACTTGATAACAAATTACGTCATAAAGGAAAACGTCCCTAGCGGGCGGAACAGATATGACAGCTTGTAGCACAAAAGAAAAGGGGCTGGGTTTGAGTGAAAGAGCGGGAAGACTGAGTAACAAAGAAAGAAGCTGTGTTATTGTAAATACAGTATCTTATGTATTCTAAATTACCGCCCATTTGGAAAAGGAAAATGCAATAAATATTTACTCTGAGCTGCGCTTCAGTAGGTTGGTGGTAGATGGAAGGCCGTGTTGCCAAAACGAGTCCTTTGAAGAATGTCTCTGGTGGTCAATTGGATACGTTGTAGTAATGTTGTTGTGTGATAGACGGGATACTCTGTCTGTTCCTTCCTAACTCTCGTTTGCAGCTGCTGTCGCTAACTCAACGGCTCGGAGGTATCACTTCTGTAGTGAATAAGAGTTCAAAGTTCATATCATTCGCAACCAAAGATCGCGCTGATGTTTTCTTCGTTCTGTAGTTATTATCTGAACCATTCTGACATCGGACCGTCGTCCTCACATCCTCGGAATAGGAGGTTATATTTTCGTCAAGGCTTTAAATAGGAAGGGAGAGGAGGGCGTGTTTGAAAAGTTTTATTGCCCATGTCACTTCACAGGGGCGGGCCACTGATTGAGCAGAGCCCTAACCTTATGATAACCCAAATCTCACATTTTAGAAGCTACAATCACATTTCATCCCATCACAAATAATTTAAGTTGAACAACAATTCCATGTGTATCCGATAACTCTGATGTGTAGACTTTCCACTGTAGAGTTTATGTCGTCTTATCATTGATGAGAATGTCTCAGATGACAACCGAACTGACATCATATTCATGAAGTACCACCGCATCTGTTCAATTGGTTGGATTACCAGAATATAGTTAATTTCCACCAACCTTCTGATGTTCCCAGAATCTCTATGTTAACCAAGGGATTTGCAAATGTAACATCAGCAGGGTAGAGAGAGGAAAAAGGGGGAAAGAGGTATTTATGACTGTCATAAACCTACCCCCAGGCCAACGTCATGACAGAGGCAATCGGTAATTTCGATTAAGACATTAATGAGCGAGCAAGGATGGATTTAGTCAATATAACTATTTGTTCAGCACTTTTGTATGTACAGACATAATTCAGAACATGGGTCGTTACTTACAGTGTTCTCCCTGTACACCAAGTCAGAACTGTAAAAATAAATAAAGGGGGAAAATAAGCAGACAATGAGGCTCTTACGACATTCAATGATTACATTTTTCTAAACCAGGTTATAGGCAGCATATGCACCTCCAAGTCAGAACAGTAGGTCGAAATTAAGAGGGGAAAGTAGACCAAATTATTAGGGTTAGGCACATGGGCTACTTACAGTTTACTACACAACCTACATTTAGTATCACTTTCTTAGCTACAGTATACATATCTCCCTGGCATATTACATAATTTATGCAGCAGCGTACAATATATTTTTGGACACACCATGTGCTGTGATCACTTGAACAGGAACGTGGCGCGGCAGTCCTTCATGGGCAAATTTTGTCATCAAACTTTGTCATCAAAGTCTGGCATTCTCTGGATTTATGGTGCTTTCAAGACAACGGGGAATGCGGAAAAAAAACAAGGTAAATTCATGAAGACAGTGAAAATCTTCAGGTCGTAGCTCTAGAAAGAGGCCAGCGTTTCCGACTTGGTTGACCGTTCAAAATGTATTATCCCAGTCGGGGGCTCTTTTCTTCTGAGTTCCCAGTGGTCTTGAACTCATTGAAGTTAGATTTCCCAGTTCCAGTTTGAGCGCGGCAGAAATCATAATAGATTGACAACATGGCCAATGTTGAATGTTTATCATTTTAAGCTTAAGAGACCCTTAAACCCAGATTTGGGACCACACACCCACTCCACTGAATAGTAGGCTAGTGACTTTTTTGCAATGCTTGCAGTTAGCCACTGATTCCTTCCAAACCACTCACTGTTGAATTTGCGATTTCCAACATGTTGCATAATGGCCGATGAGCACCGATACGTTTTATCTATAATTTCTCTTCATTATTTCTCTTCATATGACAAGGATTAAAAAGGATTTGCCAGTAAACTATCGACTTGATTTTGGAAGTATGAGTCCAATCAAAGCTACTGTAGATATAATGTGATTTTGATGTCGTTTTATCTGTGTCCAATGACCTTGATCCTTCTTGGATTGACACTTCTAATGTAACTATGACAGCACCCAAGGGGCTTGCATTTTCGAGCGCTACCCTTAGATTTGGCAGTGACTTAGTGTCCCCATGAGTGACAGAACACTGAGCACGATACAAAAAGAGTGGCGCAGCACACTAAGGCACTGCATCACAGTGCTAGAGGCATCACTACAGACCCAAGTTCGATCCCGGGCTGTATCACAACCGGCTGTGATCGGGAGTCCCTTAGGGTGGCGCACAATTGGCCCAGCGTCGTCTGGATTAGGGGAGGGTTTGGGGGAGGGTTTGGCCGGGGTAGGCAGTCATTGTAAATAAGAATTAGTGCTTAGCTGACTTTCCTAGTAAAAAAAAAATACAACCACGAAAACCAATAGACTACCAAGAAAGCCATAATAGAATGTATCTATTTCTATGTAGCTTTACCCAGGGGACTCATTTTGGTTCTTGCATTGGAATTATATAGAATTCTGCTTCTATCATGCCACAATAAACATTAAACTTCAAATGCAGACACCGTTGAGTGCTTTTGACCAAGAAGTCACAGATTGGTGCGAAATCTCCGCTTCGCTCGATCAGCACCATGGACAGCGCCCTACACACTAAAGCAAGTCTGTTGAAAACCTACAGTGCGTTCAAAGGTTATTACTTATTAAACTTATTAAGTTCAGACATATTCTTATTTTTTTCTAATCAATATACACACAATACCCTATAATGTCAAAGCGAAAACAGGTTTTTAGAAATTGTTGCAAATGTATATATAAAAACAGAAATACCTTATTTACATAAGTATTCAGACCCTTTGCTATGAGATTCGAAACTGAGCTCAGGTGCATCCTGTTTCCATTGATCATCCTTGAGATGTTTCTACAACTTGATTGGAGTCCACCTGCGATAAATTCAATTGATTGGACATGATTTGGAAAGGCACACAACTGTCTATTTAAGGTCCCACAGTCGACAGTGCATGTCAGAGCAAAAACCAAGCCATGAGGTAGAAGGAATTGTCTATAGAGCTCCGAGACAGGATTGTTTCAAGGCACAGATTTGGGGAAGTGTACCAAATAATGTCTGCAGAATTGAAGGTCCCCAAGAACACACTGTCCTCCATCATTGTTAAATGAAAGATGTTTGGAATCACAAAGACTCTGCCTAGAGTTGGCTGCCTGGCAAAGCTGAGCAATCGGGGGAGAAGGGCCTTGGTCAGGGAGGTGACCAAGAACCCGATGGTCACTCTGACAGAGCTCTAGAGTTCCTCTTTGGAGATGGGAGAACCTTCCAGAAGGATAACCATCTCTACAGCACTCCACCAATTGGGCTTTTATGGTAGAGTGGCCAGCCACTCCTCAGTAAAAGGCACATGACAGCCCGCTTAGAGGCACCTAAAGGACTCTCAGACCATGAGAAACAAGCCTGAACGCCAAGGGTCACACCTGGAGGAAACCTGGCACCATCCCATGATGCTGCCATCACCATGCTGTAGGGATGTTTTTCAGCGGCAGGGACTGGAAGACTGGTCAGGATCGAGGGAAAGGTGAACAGAGCAAAGTACAGAGAGATCCTTGATGAAAACCTGCTCCAGAGCGCTCAGGACCTCAGACTGGGGTGAATTTTCACGGGGTATTTTGTGTAGATTTATGAAAGGTAAAAAATGATTTAATCCATTTTAGAATAAGGCTGTAACATAACAAAATGTGGAAAAAAATCAAGGGGCCTGAAAACTTTCGGAATCCACTGTATGCTGGATTCCATTCCATACCCTTGATTTTTGCTGAAATTATGTCACAAGATTTTGATAATAATAATAATAATAATATATGCCATTTAGCAGACGCTTTTATCCAAAGCGACTTACAGTCATGTGTGCATACATTCTACGTATGGGTGGTCCCGGGGATCGAACCCACTACCCTGGCGTTACAAGCGCCATGCTCTACCAACTGAGCTACAGATGATGATTACCAACCTGCTAGATTGATACTTACCTCCTCAGATGCTCTGTGGAACTTCTTCCTTGATGGCCTGTGGGTCTTCCTGAGGAATTGATCATTCCATTCTTCTTGTAAGACTCTTCTTGTAAGATCCCCCTCAACTGCGATTAGTCGAGCTTTCCTCAGGTGTAGCATGCTTCTTCTGTGGTGACTGAAATCGTTTGTCAAAGTGTAAAATGAGTTGTAACTTGTAGCTGTGGATGCCCCACTCTTATCTTTTCGGAGAGTATATTCCATCATAGACAGAAAAAAGTCTACTGCCCCCATCCCCTCTTGACTATTTCATGTCCAATGTCCCCCAGAGTGGTTACCGGTTTGAAACAAGGAACTCAATGATGTCCACAATCGCCGACAAATACATGTGTTTTCTTGCCAACTGCCCATCATCAAGTGTTGACACCGATGTTCCCATAGCACTTCAAACTTGTTTTTCTTTCCACAGTGCAATGCATTTCAAATGCTTTTCGCTTTGACCTAGCGTATCATTTGGTACTATCAATAGCATTCTTCCAGTTTGAATACGCAGGTTGGGCAAAGGCCTTGTCTGCATTAGCACTGGACAAACTGCCGCATCTGCAGTAACCGAGTATTCCAGCCACTCTCTTTCTATGAACCAGTTGCTATTAAATGAACATTTTTGGACAGAAAACCTGCATCTAGGGTAGGATATTAGGATAACTTCGGCTGGAACAGCCGGAAGTGGTGGGGGCTGTGGAGCCATTATCCTGTCGGCGCTTGTGGAAGGTAGGGTGGGTAGGCTCTGCATGCAGAGCTAGCTAGAGCTCGGCAGCATCATCGCCGGTGGGCTTGGTGGCGGCCTCGTTGGTTTGATACTGCTGATGCTGCTCATCACTCTCCTTCTCCTTTTGGATTTGTTTGGGTACTTTGGCGAAGCCAATTTCTGATATTGACCATGGCAGTGGCAGATTATCTGGTTTGAGCTAGCTAAATAGGCCAAAGCTAGTAACACTAACACTTTTTACAGCTAGCTACGAAGCTAACTAAATCTGTAGTGTTGGGGCGTGAAGCAGAGTTGAGTGAAGCATCTTCAATGGTAAACTTGACCACACCCTAAAACTGAGGGAGCAGAAGTTTCAACTGAGGTGGCTAAGCCCCCTTTGCTCCCTCATGGAGCTGGGCCCGGTTAAAATGTTTCATTTATTTGACATGAGATTATGTTTTCACATTAACTTCACATAAAATCACGTGATCACATGTGAAATCCATGTTGTTTTCCTGATGGGAAAACTCACTGTGCTTGGCTTCTGCTTCTTTAACTTATTTTGGGCTTGAATCTTATTTTTGTGTTTTTTATATAAAATGTTTTCTCAAAATCTCATTACCGTAATGCGTTGTGGTCAATTTTGTAGGACTTTACATGCATTTAATTTATAAAAAATAACTAACATGCTGTACTTAATTAAAACCAATGAAATGTTTGTTTAAAATGGTACATATTATGTTTGTATTTGATAATTGTCCTCGTACACCCCATTTAACCATTTTAGTTTATAATTACCTTAACTGTGTAATACTATGATAATGAGAGCTGATTAAAATTAAAATATACTCATTCTAATAAATGTTATTTTTAATGAAATATCTTGTAATAAGTCGTGTATTTTAGGCAATTAAACATTTTAACCAATGTTTTTTCTAACTTTACAAGTGTTATAGTAATGAGAATTTTTTTGTACATGATCTTGGAAAATGTTTGTTTTTTAAATTTACATTTACATTTAAGTCATTTAGCAGACGCTCTTATCCAGAGCGACTTACAAATTGGTGCATTCACCTTATGACATCCAGTGGAACAGCCACTTTACAATAGTGCATCTAAATCTTTTAAGGGGGGTGAGAAGGATTACTTTATCCTATCCTAGGTATTCCTTAAAGAGGTGGGGTTTCAGGTGTCTCCGGAAGGTGGTGATTGACTCCGCTGTCCTGGCGTCGTGAGGGGTGTGTTCCACCATTGGGGAGCCAGAGCAGCGAACAGTTTTGACTGGGCTGAGCGGGAACTGTACTTCCTCAGTGGTAGGGAGGCGAGCAGGCCAGAGGTGGATGAACGCAGTGTCCTTGTTTGGGTGTAGGGCCTGATCAGAGCCTGGAGGTACTGAGGTGCCGTTCCCCTCACAGCTCCGTAGGCAAGCACCATGGTCTTGTAGCGGATGCGAGCTTCAACTGGAAGCCAGTGGAGAGAGCGGAGGAGCGGGGTGACGTGAGAGAACTTGGGAAGGTTGAACACCAGACGGGCTGCGGCGTTCTGGATGAGTTGTAGGGGTTTAATGGCACAGGCAGGGAGCCCAGCCAACAGCGAGTTGCAGTAATCCAGACGGGAGATGACAAGTGCCTGGATTAGGACCTGCGCCGCTTCCTGTGTGAGGCAGGGTCGTACTCTGCGGATGTTGTAGAGCATGAACCTACAGGAACGGGCCACCGCCTTGATGTTAGTTGAGAACGACAGGGTGTTGTCCAGGATCACGCCAAGGTTCTTAGCGCTCTGGGAGGAGGACACAATGGAGTTGTCAACCGTGATGGCGAGATCATGGAACGGGCAGTCCTTCCCCGGGAGGAAGAGCAGCTCCGTCTTGCCGAGGTTCAGCTTGAGGTGGTGATCCGTCATCCACACTGATATGTCTGCCAGACATGCAGAGATGCGATTCGCCACCTGGTCATCAGAAGGGGGAAAGGAGAAGATTAATTGTGTGTCGTCTGCATAGCAATGATAGGAGAGACCATGTGAGGTTATGACAGAGCCAAGTGACTTGGTGTATAGCGAGAATAGGAGAGGGCCTAGAACAGAGCCCTGGGGGACACCAGTGGTGAGAGCGCGTGGTGAGGAGACAGATTCTCGCCACGCCACCTGGTAGGAGCGACCTGTCAGGTAGGACGCAACCAAGCGTGGGCCGCGCCGGAGATGCCCAACTCGGAGAGGGTGGAGAGGAGGATCTGATGGTTCACAGTATCGAAGGCAGCCGATAGGTCTAGAAGGATGAGAGCAGAGGAGAGAGAGTTAGCTTTAGCGGTGCGGAGCGCCTCCGTGATACAGAGAAGAGCAGTCTCAGTTGAATGACTAGTCTTGAAACCTGACTGATTTGGATCAAGAAGGTCATTCTGAGAGAGATGGCGGGAGAGCTGGCCAAGGACGGCACGTTCAAGAGTTTTGGAGAGAAAAGAAAGAAGGGATACTGGTCTGTAGTTGTTGACATCGGAGGGATCGAGTGTAGGTTTTTTCAGAAGGGGTGCAACTCTCGCTCTCTTGAAGACGGAAGGGACGTAGCCAGCGGTCAGGGATGAGTTGATGAGCGAGGTGAGGTAAGGGAGAAGGTCTCCGGAAATGGTCTGGAGAAGAGAGGAGGGGATAGGGTCGAGCGGGCAGGTTGTTGGGCGGCCGGCCGTCACAAGACGCGAGATTTCATCTGGAGAGAGAGGGAGAAAGAGGTCAGAGCACAGGGTAGGGCAGTGTGAGCAGAACCAGCGGTGTCGTTTGACTTAGCAAACGAGGATCGGATGTCGTCGACCTTCTTTTCAAAATGGTTGACGAAGTCATCTGCAGAGAGGGAGGAGGGGGAGGGGGAGGAGGATTCAGGAGGGAGGAGAAGGTGGCAAAGAGCTTCCTAGGGTTAGAGGCAGATGCTTGGAATTTAGAGTGGTAGAAAGTGGCTTTAGCAGCAGAGACAGAGGAGGAAAATGTAGAGAGGAGGGAGCGAAAGGATGCCAGGTCCGCAGGGAGGCGAGTTTTCCTCCATTTCCGCTCGGCTGCCCGGAGCCCTGTTCTGTGAGCTCGCAATGAGTCGTCGAGCCACGGAGCGGGAGGGGAGGACCGAGCCGGCCTGGAAGATAGGGGACATAGAGAGTCAAAGGATGCAGAAAGGGAGGAGAGGAGGGTTGAGGAGGCAGAATCAGGAGATAGGTTGGAGAAGGTTTGAGCAGAGGGAAGAGATGATAGGATGGAAGAGGAGAGAGTAGCGGGGGAGAGAGAGCGAAGGTTGGGATGGCGCGATACCATCCGAGTAGGGGCAGTGTGGGAAGTGTAAATCATTAAATATAAATATTTGAGATGTTTAAATTCACGTAGACAACGATTTGAGATGGTATATTATACATTAAAAAAAAGATATATGTATATTTTCAAAATGTTACCATTTACCAAGAGTAATACCATGTTCGTGAGAATCACCCATCTTATGAAATGCTCTGTGAAGACATCAACAAAACAATGAGAAAATCCAATCAATAAAAAAATTGCGAATGGTCATTTCAAGTAATTTCCTCAGCATTAGCATACAGAATGTGAAATAATAGTGACAATAAACATACATTACATATGTACATACATTGTATATAAAATATGTAGGTGCCGGATGAAAGATAAACCCTGTTTTGTGTTGGTTTCTCAGTCGCCCTACTCTACCTCACTTTCATGAGAAGCCCAGAGAGGAGAGGAAAACAAAAGACTGTAGGCAGTATATTTGATCAAGTCAGACAGCTTTTACTCAGCTTAGTAATATTCAAAGAATTCTACCGCTGCTGGAATAAGCATTTGCAATGTATTCATAAGTAACAAAACAAATACACCAAGGGATATCACAAGCATCAGGAAAGGAGATGGAGCAACAGCAACCATGGAAAATATAACAGCCATGAGTCAGCTTCATGGTTCAGCTGCCATACATATCTGAATATGGAATGCTTCCGGATAATTGCATGCCATCTTACATACACAGCTTTATAATGGAGGACATAGAACCCAAGGTCACATCTCCTCAACAAACTTGGAGTCATTTCCAAGTCTTTGTAGGCAAGGTATGGAGACCTCCCCTACCAGTGTGTTGCATTCCGCCGCCGCAAATCCCCATGTTTCTTTGTCCATCTTTAGAAAACATCAGTCTTCTGAAGAAGTACTCTTATGCTGAGCTGCAAATGAGGAATATTTCTATGATAAGTGTTGTAAAATTAGAATGAAATGTGTTTGTGTCTCTGTTAGGACATGCACATTTGCTGTAATGCACTAAACAAGTTAGAAATGTATTTACATTTTCATTCAAATGACAGCCAGGTACTTAGTAAACATGATGAGGATATTGTAAGGACCGACGCTGGAGACGAGAAGCAGGTACGGGGAGTCAACATTTAGTTTGGAACAGATGTAGAACAGGACAGGAACAGCGTCTGCACCGGGTAACATAAGTACATGTGACAATTCATGCAGCAGTGTGGGAACAGAGCTGGGGAACTGACAAATATAAGGGAGGTAATAAAACAGGTGATTGAGTCCAGGTGAGTCAAATCATTTGCTGATGCGCGTGACGAGGGAAGCAGGTGTGCGTAATGATGGTGGCAGGAGTGCGCAGTGTTGGGCAGCCAGGCTCCCCCGAGCGCCAGGGTGAGAGAGTGGGAGCAGGGGTGACAGGTATCATTTTTTAGTTCTTGTAAATTAAAGTTCTGTGTTAATGGAAAGTGTTCCTGTAATCTGATTCAGAGTTAGGTGGAAAGTCATAACTTGCTAAAGATAATTATTAGGCTCCACATAAAATAGATATAAAACATAACCCACTTAGTGTTAATTGCTTCCCAAGGCTAGTCTTTTGTGACATTTTCTAGTTCCTTCTTCTCAGAGCAATACCTTACCAGTAGTGAAGGATTGATTTCCTTGTTTCACTGCCACAGCACAGTGGCCTTGGAGCTCCACTTTACAATACAGATTCATGTTGATAGCATCTGGACGGCAGGGGTGGCAAAGAAAAAAACATCTTGCAGTGTTTGTAAAGCTGAAAGTATTTATTTATTTCCGCCGAACCTTTATGCCCAGCTTCAAAACTGTCACATGGATAAAGGGCCATGAATGCAAAGGATGAAAAACAACACCTTTACAATAGCCGGTGGGTGAATTGTTTATGAGTTTAAAAGGTCCTTTGTCTCTTCTTTTTCATTCAGCAATGCTAATGCTAGCCGTAGGTGGCTGTTTCTAAGTAAACAAACCCAAATCATAGGTTGTTCACTCTCTGGGCCAATCAACCGCTCTCAAGGTAACTGAAGACTGAGGGAATTTGATCATTATTCCTTGGTGGCATGGTTTGACGTAGGAAAAAGACTTCTGTAGTATTAAGGTTGATAGAGGTTTGTCAATATACACGGAATTCTTATATTTGATTGATTCACTCTCTATTTGTACTTATAGCCAATTAAAGCAATGATATTACTGCCACACACACACACACACACACACACACACACACACACACACACACACACACACACACACACACACACACACACACACACACACACACACACACACACACACACACACACACACACACACACACATCAGAACGCTCTTATGTAAACGCATAGCAATATATTGATATATCTATCCTTCTGTGCCTTACTTGCTATCCTGTGTGCTGAATCGCATTCTGAGAAGGCTCCTGAAGAGGTTCATGCTTCCGGGGCCGTGGCTCCTGTGTTGGGATGTCCCCCATCGGTGGCTAGGTTAGCCCAGGGATGTGTTGGATCAGCAGCTTCCTCACAGACCCCATTGGCAGCCTATCATATAGCTATCCTAGCTGTCAGTGTGATTTATTGTTGTGCCAGATCAACCTGAGCAGCACTGCTGCCCTAGGATGCTCCCCCTGGGCCAGCCCCACTGAACTCTCTGCACTCACACAAGAAAAGGTTGTCATGTCAACCCTGCCTGCCTTGAATGATTATGGCCATTCCATCAGTGCATACAACAATATAATATATGGGAAAGTCTGATAATGGGAAAGTCTGATAATAATAGAATCTAATAAATATTTTTTGAAATCTTACAAATCTTAAGATACAATGGTACAACTTTATAATACCTCCACGTAATAAAGCATTTATAATGGATTAGTAAATAGTTTATTCATAATTTATTAATCATTACTAGCACATTTGTAAAGGTTAGCTACCTAGATATTCACACACTTATTATCAACTTTCAAAGTATTTAATAATGAAATAAACACATCATTTTTCAAATAAGGTAATATTATTTGAGATACTTTCAGAATCATATCTCTACTGGGCCTGTGTTTCCATGATCCGGTCTCGACCTGTTTCTTCATTTAGTTATTGAGTGAGCGAAGAACGGCTGTTTGGAGAAATGTCTTGAAAGCTGCCTCCATAAAAATATATAGAAGGCACACCTCTGATCTTTGCCATTGATCACTTCTGTGATAGCAAAGCCTATAGAGGGCTTTCCAGTCTAGTGGAAAGTGGGCCCTCTACACATCTCTATTGGTCAGTGTAGGTACGGTCTATAACCAAACCAATGTTTGGCTTACAGTATATATGGCTAATTGAGCAGCCCATATGATAGTGCAGCACTTGCAGACTAGCACAGGAAAGCAGTGCCACAGATGAAAGGAGAAACTACTGATCAAGTAGCCATATATCTTTGGTATCTTTGGTAGAGTGTGCGAGGCTCCCCTTGCTTCCTCTGATAGTCAAACAAACTGTGTTTTTTTTAAATCATAAAAGTAACGAAAGTAATATTGTAAAGTGTAACGAGTAATATGTAACTAATCCCAGCACAGGTTGAGTGACCAGTGTAATTTCTCACAAAAACATGGACATGCATGCATTGTCACGGTTTTCTTGCGGTGAAGGAGAGTGTCGGACCAAAATGCGGCGTGGTTATTTTGATACATGTTTAATAACCGAATAAACATGAACAATACAAAAACAATAAATGTAACATGAAAACCGAAACAGCCTATGCTGGTGCAAACTAACACAGAGACAGGAACAATCACCCACGAAACACTCAAAGAATATGGCTGCCTAAATATGGTTCCCAATCAGAGACAACGATAAACACCTGCCTCTGATTGAGAACCACTCCAGACAGCCATAGACTATGCTAGATACGCCCACTAAGCCACAAACCCAATACCTAACAAAACCCCAAGACAAAACACACCACAATAAACCCATGTCACACCCTGGCCTGACCAAAATAATAAAGAAAACACAAAATACTAAGACCAGGGCGTGACAGCCATTGGTTGAACTTTCAACAGTATCTGATGCTCCTTAGAGTTGCAATATGTAACTTTTTGGGCAACCTGACCAAATGCACATAGAAATACAGTGGCTTGCGAGTATTCACCCCCTTAGCATTTTTCCAATTTTGTTGCCTTACAACCTGGAATTAAAATAGATTTTTTTGGAGAGTTTGTATTATTTGATTTACACAACATGCCTACCACTTTGAATATGCAAATACTTTTTTTATTGTGAAACAAACAAGAAATAAGACAAAAAAATAAAACTTGAGCTTGCATAACTATTCACCACCCCCAAAGTAAATACTTTGTAGAGCCACCTTTTGCAGCAATTACAGCTTCAAGTCTCTTGGGGTATGTCTCTATAAGCTTGGCATATCTAGCCACTGGGATTTTTGCCCATTCTTCAAGGCAAAACTGCTCCAGCTCCTTCAAGTTGAATGGGTTCCGCTGGTGTACAGCAATCCTTAAGTCATACCACAGATTCTCAATTGTATTGAGGTCTGGGCGTTGACTAGGCCATTCCAAGACATGTAAATGTTTCCCCTTAAACCACTCGAGTGTTGCTTTAGCAGTATTCTTAGGGTCATTGTCCTGCTGGAAGGTGAACCTCTGTCCCAGTCTCAAATCTCTGGGGAACAGAAACAGGTTTCCCTCAAGAATTTCCCTGTATTTAGCGCCATCCATCATTCCTTCAATTCTGACCAGTTTCCCAGTCCCTGCCGATGAAAACATCCCCACAGCATGATGCTGCCGCCACCATGCTTCACTGTGGGGATGGTGTTCTCGGGGTAATGAGAGGTGTTCTCGGGGTAATGAGAGGTGTTCTCAGGGTAATGAGAGGTGTTGGGTTTGAGCCAGACATAGCATTTTCCTTGATGGCCAAAAAGTTCAAGTTTAGTCTCATCTGACCAGAGTACCTTCTTCCATATGTGTGGGGAGTCTCCCACATGCCTTTTGGCAAACACCAAACACATTTGCTTATTTTTTTCATTAAGCAATGGCTTTTTTCTGGTCACTCTTCCGTAAAGCCCACCTCTGTTGAGTGTACGGCTTAAAGTGGTCCTATGGACAGATACTCCAATCTCCACTGTGGAGCTTTGCAGCTCCTTCAGGGTTATCTTTGGTCTCTTCATTGCCTCTTTGATTAATGCCCTCCTTGCCTGGTCTTGTGAGTCTTGGTAGATTTGTTGTGGTGCCATATTCTTTCCATTTATTCATAATGGATTTAATGGTGCTCCATGGGATGTTCAAAGTTTCTGATATTTTTTATAAACCAACCCTGATCTGTACTTCTCCACAACTTTGTCCCTGACCCGTTTGGAGAGCTTCTTGGTCTTGGTGCCCCTTGCTTAGTGGTGTTGCAGACTCTGGGGCCTTTCAGAACAGGTGTATATATATACTGAGATCATGTGACACTTAGATTGCACACAGGTGGACTTCATTTAACTTATTATGTAACTTCTGAAGGTAATTGGTTTTATCTAGTTTTTAGTCTGAAAATTCTAACATAATGTTACGTTTTTCTTCTGTCGAAAGAGAGGAGGACCAAAATGCAGCGTGGTTATCTTTATACATCTTTAATAAAGATGAACAATATACAAAACACAAGAACTGTGAAAAACTGAAACAGCCCTATCTGGTGCAAACAAACACAGAGAGAGGAACAATCACCCACGAAATACTCAAAGAATATGGCTGCCTAAATATGGTTCCAAATCAGAGACAATAATAAACACCTGCCTCTGATTGAGAACCACTCTAGGCAACCATAGACTTACCTAGACTACTTCACTAAACCACAATCCCATAACCTACAAAAAAACCCTAGACAAAACACAGTCTAAAAATTCTAACATACGCATTTCTTGGCAGTGACTTAGCTACCAAAACTAACTTGTGAATAGAAGTCTCTCCTTAGAGCAGTCTAATCTTGGTTAAACTATTTGGTCAGCTGCGTGATTAAGTTCTGGATCTCTGCGTGTTAGAAATGGGCAGTTCCGGTTTGGAAAGTCTCCACCCTCGTAAAACGACTAAACATTATTTTCAGAATTTTCACTCCCCCAATAAGAGATTTAAATGATTATGCAGTAATTTCAAATTAAACTGTCTTTGACCTGTGGAATTGAAGTGAACTGTCTGGACGATTGTATCCAGTCCTGCCCCTTACCAGGATGTAGGATTTGAGTGAGTGCAGTGTGTGAACCCCAAAACACTTGATTTTCATTTCTAATCAAACGCTATTGATTCACTTAAGGGTTGCATTGATTTATGTGACACCCGCAGCTGAAATATTCAGAGTGTGAGGGCAAGCGTAGGCTTTATTGAGCAGGAGGAACCATTCTTTTTTTCCCGCTGACAGCAAGGTAAACCTCCATAGCCTTTACAGTGGATCAGGGCAATTGATTTGCAGCACAAATTATTCCCATCTACTAAATGAAGCCTTGGCATAGAATGCTGGTGGCAAGGTTATTCACCAGTTTCTGCTTCCTGCAGACATGACTTGGATATGTACTCAGTGTCGCTCTCACAGAAGAATATCAAGCCATGCCTTGCTTCCCTTGATTCACAGGCTATTAGATTGCTGATGTATTAAGTTATCTATTTGTGTTCTATTTTGAAACTGTATCGAAATGTGTTGCAGTACAGTGTGTAGTTGTTCAACATGCAGAGAAAATGCAACCTTCATGACTAACAGTGAAAATGTGGATTCATCGTGGATTTTTATCTTATCTTGATTACTGTCCAGTCATATGGTTAAAGTGCTGCAAAAAAGGACCTAGTTAAGCTGCAGCTGGCCCAGAACAGAGTGACACGATTTGCTCTTCATTGTAATCAGAGGAATAATATTGATAATATGCTCCCAGTTTCTCTTGGCTAAGAGATGAGGAAAAACTGACTGCATTGCTTCTAGTTTTTACAATAAACATTAATGGAAATTCCAAATTGTTTGCATAGTCAACTTACACACGGCACTGACACACACACTTACCCCACCAGACATGGGTCTTTTCACAGTCCCCAGGTCAAGAACAAATTAAAGGAAATGTACAGTATTATACAGAGCCATGATTGCATGGAACTCCCTTCCATCTCATATAGCGCAAGTGAACAGCGAACCCAGTTTCAAAAATCAAATTAAGCAACACCTCACGGCACAACGCCTCTCCCACGTGTGACCTACTTGTGTGTATGTACTGACATGTACAGTATGTGTAACTGATAGATGCACACATACTCGCACACACACACACACACACACACACACACACACACACACACACACACACACACACACACACACACACACACACACACACACACACACACACACACACACACACACACACACACACACACACACACACACACACACACACACACACTACATGCTAATGTTTTTAAATGTTTGTCATTTGTAAAGTATCTTGTCTGTAATATCTTTTTCATTATGTGTCGGAGCCCGGTAAGAGTAGCTGTTGCTGTCGGCTAATGGGGATCTTAATCAGATCAATCCCCCCACACAAGTATTATTGTTAAAAATATATATATATATACTATGAGAAGTACAATTGTACAATTCACAATGATTATTGTAAAGACCAGTGCAGTGCTGTGCAGCCCTATTCTAATGGAAGGTTCAAAACACTCAATGTCAGAGTAGTTTTTTCAAGTCGAAGATATGAATAATAAGCACCATCGAAAATACTCTGAAAATCAGATTTCTCTCTCTGCCTTCCGGAACCTCAGATGACAAGGCAAGATGAGTTTAGTAGTCAGTTGGCCTCTCATAGCAAATCCCTTAGATTATTTTTTAATGAAGGCCTAATCTTCAATGGATGGAGTGAGTCTGTAGGACACCAGGCCCACAAGAATGTGATTGGCACATTCAAAGGGAAAGAGTAATATCTTATCCAGACTTCAGTGGGAGGAGAGAACAAACGTGTGGCTGAGAGAATCCAAGGAGTGTGTAGATGGACACAGAGCTCAAACAGACAAACAACCGATAGAACCTGTATCTTTACCAAAAATGTTCTCGAGTTGAGGTTCAGTGCTGTGGAGGTCCTCCTGTTCATTGCTCGCTTTGCCACATCCTTTTGATAAACAAGACAAAAGGTTAAAGGGGACCACCTCGTCGCATACACTTTTTTCATCAACCAAGCCTTTCAAACAATTGTATCTAACAGTTTACAGTTGAAAACCCAACCTTTTTGTGTAAATTTACAATTTACAAGAAATCAAGACAAATGAAAAATGCTGGCGTTGAAGGTTAGTGCATCCACGGTGTAATTGCTGTAACACCTCATGGGAGACTATGGGAGTAAACTTTCCTAAATCGATGGGAGACGGCCTGGCCTCATGAAGCCAGTAATCAGTGGGTCTGCCATGTGTTCTCCCATGCTTAGCCTTCCCCGTCTCTTTTAATCAACACTTCACCGCCGAGATTTACAAGGTCTTTCATCAGTAAATGGTGGATATTTTTTCTCTACATTACCTACTGGAAATAACACAAAAACAACTAGCGTATAGTGGCAGCCGAGGATTTTCTATGTGTTGGAGGATGTCAATAATGAAAATACCTTTACTGCTTCAACACAGCTCTTCCTCATATTCCTCAGACATTTGGCTTGCATTTATTGCATTACACCGCATACTGATATGGAAGAATAACTTATTGACCTTATTGTGCAAACAGCCAGATGACATTGGTGACAAATTAAACTTTGAATAAATCTCCACAGTGTAAAAGTTCTAGACCTTAAATAAAAGGTATCATCCTTCCTCTTGGAATTTGAATGAATTGAATTCATACTCTTCCATGCTGGGCGGCACATAATAACTGTTGTCATAAATCATCGATACCGAGACAAAATGTCACCATGTACATAGAACATTCTCTTGGCCTTACAAAATGAGACTTCCCATTGGGACAAAAACTGGTTGAATCAACATTGTTTCCACGTTATTTCAACCCAGACAATCAATGTGATGATGTTGAATGAACATTGACAACTCATTGGATTTGCAAAACGTCATCAACTTAAGGGCATTTCGTAATTTTTTCACCCAACCTTTAACCTAAATCCAATGACATTATGATTTTTGGGGGGGGGGATTTCACGTTGAATTCACATTAGTTGACAATTTAACCAAATCTAGATTTTGAACTGACGTCTGTACCCAGTGGGTTGCTACCGTCATCCAGAATACATTTGACATGCACTGATATATGTATAGAGATTTCTTGCTGTTACTACAGCTAAAGTTTAACGGGGACCGGGAACGTCTGAACTTGGGATGCTCATCCGTCAAATGGTCTACTAAGGATTAGGATTAGTTTACTTGTTGAGCACATCAGCCATAGATGGGTGATCATACATCGACAGCTATCAGGGAAAATGTCTCCCTCGCTCTCAGTGGTTACGTGACGATGCTATAATCCAAACAAGGGCAGATGTTTGTCGAACATCAAAGCTGATGTGAACCAATTTATTTTTCCTTACCTTTAGGTCAGAGTTGAAATAAAGCCAATGACTCAGGAGGATATGAATGCCATTTCAATTCCCTTTCCACAGGTTCGTGCCCCACTACATCCAAAACGGAGTGATACAGTTTTCCTGGAATTCCTTCTCGACCAAAATGTACATGAAATTGTATGCAAAGACACCAGAATAATAGTTTGAACCATGTTTTGGGGCTATATAGGGTTTGTTTACATTTACTTTGTTTACAAACATTTAACTTACAAGGCCTGAATGAGTAGGTGTGTCCAAACATTTGACAGGTACTGTATATACAGTTGAAGTCGGAAGTTTACATACACCTTAGCCAAATACATTTAAACTCAGTTTTTCACAATTCTTGACATTTAATCCTAGTAAATATTCCCTGTTTTAGGTCAGTTAGGATCACCATTTTATTTGAAGAATGTGAAATGTCAGAATAATAGTAAAGAGAATGATTTATTTCAGCTTTTGTTTCTTTCATCACATTCTCAGTGGGTCAGAAGTTTACATCACTCAATTAGTATTTGGTAGCATTGCCTTTAAATTGTTTAACTTGGGTCAAACGTTTCAGGTAGCCTTCCACAAGCTTCCCACAACAAGTTTGGTGAATTTTGGCCCATTCCTCCAGACAGAGCTGGTGTAACTGAGTCAGGTTTGTAGGCCTCTTTGCTCGCACATGCTTTTTTAGTTCTGCCCACACATTTTCTATGGGATTGAGGTCAGGGCTTTGTGATGGCCACTCCAATACCTTGACTTTGGTGTCCTTAAGCCATTTTGCCACAACTTTGGAAGTATGCTTGGGGTCATTGTCCATTTGGAAGACCCATTTGCGACCAAGCTTTAACTTCCTGACAGATGTCTTGAGATGTTTCTTCAATATATCCACATAATTTTCTTGCCTCATGATACCATCTATTTTTGAAGTGCACCAGTCCCTCCTGCAGAAAAGCACCCCCACAACATGATGCTGCCACCCCTGTGCTTCATGGTTGGAATGGTGTTCTTTGGCTTGCAAGCCTCCCCCTTTTTCCTCCAAACATAACGATAGTCATTATGGCCAAACAGTTCTATTTTTGTTTCGTCAGACCAGAGGACATTTCTCCAAAAAGTACGATCTTTGTCCCCATGTGCAGTTGCAAACTGTAGTCTGTCTTTTTCCTGGCGGTTTTGGAGCAGTGGCTTCTTCCTGGCTGAGTGGCCTTTCAGGTTATGTCGATATAGGACTCGTTTTACTGTGGATATAGATACTTTTGTTCCTCCAGCATCTTCACAAGGTCCTTTGCTGTTGTTCTGGGATTGATTTGCACTTTTCACACCGAAGTACATTCATCTCTAGGAGACAGAACGCCTCTCTTTCCTGAGCGGTATGACGGCTGCGCGGTCCCATGGTGTTTATGCTTGCGTACTATTGTTTGTACAGATGAATGTGGTACCTTCAGGCGTTTGGAAATTTCTCCCAATGACGAACCAGACTTGTGGAGGTCTACTATTTTTTTTGGCTGATATCTTTTGATTTTCCCATGATGTCAAGCAAAGAGGCACTGAGTTTGAAGGTAGGCCTTGAAATGCATCCGCAGGTACACACCTACAATTGACTCAAATGATCTCAATCAGCCTATCAGAAGCTTCTAAAGCCATTGTATCATTTTCTGGAATTTTCCAAGCTGTTTAAAGGAACAGTCAACTTAAGTGTATGTAAACTTCTGACCCACTGGAATTGTGATACAGGGAAATATACGTGAAATAATCTGTCTGTAAACAATTGTTGGAAAAATTACTTGTGTCATGCACAAAGTAGATGTCCTAACTGACTTGCAAAAACTATAGTTTGTTAACAAGCATTTTGTGGAGTGGACTCCAACCTAAGTGTATGTAAACTTCCGACTTCAACTGTATATGAACTCAGTAAAAAAGAAACGTCCTCTCACTGTCAACTGCGTTTATTTTCAGGACCCTGTCTTTCAAAGATAGTTCGTAAAAATCCAAATAGCTTCACAGATCTTCATTGTAAAGGATTTAAACACTGTTTTCCATGCTTGTTCATTGAACCATAAACAATTAATGAACATGCACCTGTGGAACGGTCGTTAAGACACTAACAGCTTTCAGACGGTAGGCAATTAAGGTCACAGTTATGAAAACTTAGGACACTAAAGAGGATTTTCTTCTGACACCAAAATAAAGATGCCCTGGGTCCCTGCTCATCTGCATGACCATGCCTTAGGCATGCTGCAAGGAGGCATGAGGACTGCAGATGTGGCCAGGGCAATAAATTGCAATGTCTGTACTGTGAGACACCTAAGATAGCGCTACAGGGAGACAAGACAGACAGCTGATCATCCTCGCAGTGGCAGATCACGTGTAAAAACACCTGCACAGGATCGGTACATCCGAACATCACACCTGCTGAACAGGTACAGGCAACAGCAACTGCCCGAATTACACCAGGAAATCACAATCCCTCCATCAGTGCTCAGACTGTTCGCAATAGGCTGAGAGAGGCTGGACTGAGGGCTTGTAGGCCTGTTGTAAGGCAGGTCCTCACCAGACATCACCGGCAACAGCGTCGCCTATGGGCACAAACCCACTGTCGCTGGACCAGACAGGACTGGCAAAAGGTGCGCTTCACTGACAAGTAGCGGTTTTGTCACACCAGGGGTGATGGTCGGATTCACTCTTATAGTCAAAAGAATGAGCGTTACACCAAGGCCTGTACTCTGGAGCGGGATCGATTTGGAGGTGGAGGGTCAGTCATGGTCTGGGGCAGTGTGTCACATCATCATCGTACTGAGCTTGTTGTCATTGCAGGCAAACTCAACACTGTGTGTTACAGGGAAGACATCCTCCTCCCTCATATGGTACCCTTCCTGCAGGCTCATCCTGACATAACCCTCCAGCATGACAATGCCACCAGTCATTCTGTTCATTCTGTGTGTGATTTCCTACAAGACAGGAATGTCAGTGTTCTGCCATGGCCAGCGAAGAGCCCGGATTTCAATCCCATTGAGCACCTCTGGGACCTGTTGGATTGGAGGGTGAGGGCTAGGGCCATTCCCCCCAGAAATGTCCGGGAACTTGCAGGTGCCTTTGTGGAAGAGTGGGGTAACATCTCACAGCAAGAACGGGCAAATCTGGTGCAGTCCATGAGGAGGAGATGCACTGCAGTACTTAATGCAGCTGGTGGCCACACCAGATACTGACTGTTACTTTTGATTTTGACCCCCCTTTGTTCAGGGACACATTATTCAATTTCTGTTAGTCACATGTCTGTGGAACTTGTTCAGTTCATGCCTCATCTGTCTCATCTTGTTACGTTCATACAAATATTTGCTCCTAATTAATTTACTCATAGTTAATTAAGTTTGCTGAAAATAAACGCAGTTGACAGTGAGAGGATGTTTATTTTTTTGCTGAGTTTATATATATATTTTAAAAAATAATTAGTTATAGTATTTTGATATTGATTACTGCACTTTTGGGTAGAACTAGAAGTCTTGTTCCCCGAAGAACACTATCAACCTAATGGGGAAACATAGCTCGGGCCAAGGACTCTCCAATCTAGAGATATGCAGTGCCACATCCCACAGCAGTGATTACATTTTTAGCTCTGATATGGCATCAGGTTCTGTTTAATATATCTGATAATGGGAGCACAATGTGCTATTATCTCTCATTGGAAATGGCCTGTGGTTCCGTGTGTGGAGAGGTATTGTATCTTTGCAGCAATAACACAGGGGCCAGGAGTTATGGCTTGGCGCCACAACTGAATTGATTGTTATTGCTTGAGACTTCTTTATTCTAGACTCCGTTCAAGGTATTGGATACAATGCTTGTCTGGCGAATGGAAATGATCTGGCGGCTTACAGAATTTGTATTCGCAGAGGGAGAGAAGGGAAAAAGCAAATAGATAGAATCCACCCAGCAGTAAGTTTCAAGGTTAGAAGGCAGCATTATAAACACAGTATCGTTTGGTAACTTAATGTCTGCATGTGAAGCTGACTTACACTCTAAAAGATTAAGAAATAGATGTGTTACTGGTTATATAACCAGCGCACATTTGCATTCAAAGCACACCTCTATGTGTCAGAGGTACTCTATAACAAAAATGGAAAACATTAAATCGCTCTGTACAGCTTGCAAGATTTATTTTTTTCCCCCTGCACCCAATTTAAAATGAGGAAATGTCATCCTATCAGTGTAGTTAGTCTCGGTGTATCTGTCTGTGCATATTAACAATTTGTTTGACATTTACTTTTATTTGTAGCCGAGAGACAGGCCGGGGGTGTGCTCTCCCCAGGTGCAGCCGAGGCATCCACTCAACCAACAAACCTGTGCAGTCAAGCCTTTCTGAGAGAAGTCATTCCTGCAGGTGAGAAGGCTCTGAGCAGTTTGTGAATGCCTCCTGACAGACTGCAACAAATACTCAACACAATTCGTTTCACTATTGTTCCACAGCAGTGTTTCCCAACTCCAGTCCTCCGGTACCTCAAACAGCATTCATTTCTGTTGTAGCCCGGGACAAACTTACCTCATTCAACTCATTTAGGGCTTGATGATTAGTTGACTAATTGAATCAGGTGTGCTTGTCCAGGGATATAATACAAACTTGTACTGTTGGGGTAGTTGAGGACTGAAGTTGGGAAACTCTATAGCATGAGGATAGCAGTGTACCATCCATCTGAGAGCTAATCAGAAATGCTAGGCCCTACTCTAACCAGATTGGTATTGGTTCAGAATGTAGTATTCAGAGCCATCTGTGGCAGTCCTAAGAGTACTGTGTTCCTTCATAGCAATAATTTCAGTTTGTTTATGCTGAAGTCTCAATAATTTCAGTTTGTTTATGCTGAAGTCTTTCTCCTTCTATTTTTAACTTTGTTCTCAGAATGAATCAAATGCAACCAGGTCATTTAAATTCTAGCCTCATTATAGGCTGGAACATATAGATAGAGAGGTCCAATTTGCATTTAGATTGTTTCAGGAGAAATAAATTAATCAACACTTTTGCACACAGACACACTAACACTATCTCTCATTTCCTTGCTCTCTCACTCAGACACACAGCCTGGCACACAAGAGTTGTTATTTGTCAGTCATTTAAAAAAAAAAAGATTTGTAATTCACACCTACAGAAACTCTCTGAAATACTGTATACCCAGATTTGAAGGAAACATGTTTGGAATTTCAGTTGTTTACATGTCATTTTTTAAATGACGGAACTCAATGGCAAGACGCACCATTCACCAATACATGGTTAGGGAAGAGGAGGGGAGTGGCTCATTCCAGCTAGCCGCACGTACAGAAGGATCCATTTGGAGAAGGGCTCCATGTTTGTGTCAGGGACTGATTGAGAAGCTGCTCGGCGGAGGCACTAAGGTTCCACTGGTGTTATTGCTGCCCTGCCGAAACCAGAGGATGCTGATTACAGAGGCTCTAAACAAAGCCTGGCACAGTACGACAACATATCGTTGCTTCTGGATGTAAACTGTCATCTAAATGTTAACTCCACAGAAGCCTGTAGCGTGTAGCTAGACTGTTTTGTGTTTGAATGACTCACGATTTATCCTGGTAAATCCTTAATATTATATCCAGTAAGATTTTGGTTTATTGACCTGGGCTGCAGTAAATCTGCCCCTCAAACAAGCTCCGGGGAGTGCCATATCTCTCTTTTTATGTGTGTAAACATAACTTGATTTGCAGCAGCTGGCACAATTTCCTATGACTAGTACAGGTAGGCTGTCTTTTTGTCCATCATCATTTTAGTGTCTTAATAAGTAGTTGTGACTTACCAAGGGCCTAATCCCAATTTTAAATCCATGCCTGTAACTCTAAAAAATGTTGGGGTAAATGATGCATCATTGTCAATAAAACGTTTAGTTATGCGCTTATATCCCAAGCTAAGCTTCTGTCTTGATTGAATACCTGTTTGAGATTCAGGGTTTCATGCTTGGCTTTTCCAGAGTCTCGTGGATCAATTAGATTGCTGTTCTAGTGCACTTTTGCAAATTCATAAGGGGATGCAGGGTGCCTTTGCTTTTCTGTCACAGGTACTTGCCATAAATCAAGAGAGATGAGAGGACAGCTGGTCTGGCATGTCACAGCCCATCAGGAGAATCCCTTGGCACCAGAAGAATTGGTAGAAAATATAGCAAAGTAAAGGCAAAAGCTCATGTACAGTAGCTTACTGAGTAGGGTGACGACTTATCTAACTCAGTATCTCCCTCCTACCCAAGCTCCAAATGTACAGTACCTGATAATGTACTGATACTGTACCCTTAGCGATAGGGACTTTAGAGAATTCTTTCCTTATCTGACCGGGTGAAACTCACAGCACATGGCGAGCTAGCAGTATTCTATAATACATCAAGCAAATGTTCTTTCCCCAGGTGGGTAATGTAGAGACAAACAACCCCCACATGGAGTTCTGAGTGCTTGCTCTTAGGGATGTTTTAATGCATCTCTTTATTTATTGAGGGAAATTGATCTATTTATATATAATGCTCTGACACATCTCTCAACGTCTACTTTACTAATCAGATATAGCAGCTGTATAGGAACCGGAAGCCTCACATACATTTACATTGACATTTTAGTCATTTAGCAGACACTCTTATCCAGAGCCACTTACAGGAGCAATCAGAGTTAAGTGCCTTGCTCAATGGCACAACGGCAGATTCTTCACCTAGTCGGCTCGGGGGATTCGAACCAGTGACCTCTTAACCACTAGGCTACCTGCCGCCCCATTAATGTAAAAGTAATGTAATGTGCCGAACCTGAGTACAATGAATCGCCTCGGTTGCTTTGGTTCTGTTTTTCACAAGAGAACAGAAACTTCATGCATTATATATTCTCTTGTAGGCCTATGGATGTATGCATCAAGGGTGGAGCACTCTGAGTACCACTGTGAATAGATGGTTGTTTGTCGTACGGTGAATCAATGGAAAACCTACAGTAGATTAGGAAAAAGAATGACACAGCAGGAACAGTATACTTACATTCCCACTCTGTACATATTCCAGTAGCTAATCATTTTAGTGCGTGTGTCTTGTCTTAGTGGAGTTCTATAGTTAAAAAAAAATCACATACACCAGACAGATGCAGTGAAATGTGTTGTTTTACAGGGTCAACCATAGTAGTATTGTGCTACAAATTAGGGTTAAGTGCTTTGCTAAAGGACACATTGACTGATTTTTCACCTTGTTGGCTCAGGTATTCGAACCAGCGACCTTTCGGTTACTGGCCCAATGCTTCAGACGCTAGTGCTTCACCTAACTTGATCCAAGAGGTTAGCCTTGTCAGAACAGTCAATATTTTGTGTTTTAAATAAAAATTGTCAAAAAATCCCCATCAAGTAATTCAAGAGAACAATTTTAGAAGTAAAGGTAGAAGTTACAAATATTCACATGTAGCTCCTTAAACACAGCAAAACATAAGACGTGCGCTCTTGCCACTAAGATGACACTAAGTCTTTCAAGAGGGAGGGAAAAGCTATATTTCAGCAAGGCTAACTGTTGAGACCCTATCATGTGAAACAACAACTAATGAGTACATTTGTGTTAAGGGTGTGGAGAGACAAGAGTCCAGGTGTTGACGTACATCCATTAATAATGCAAGCTCCCTCTTAGTATATCTACCTGTTTGCTCATCTTTACTGCAACACCAAGGGACGTCGGTTCGATTTCTGCTGCTGTCACCCATACGTAAAATGTATGCACAGCTGACGTAAGTCACTTTGTGTCACTCCCTGACCATAGAGAGCCATTGTTTCTTTATGGTGTAGTAGGTCAGGGCGTGACTAGGGGGTGATCTAGTATATCTATGTCTATGTTGTTTCTAGTTTCTTTTTCTATGTTGGTGTTTTGTATAATTCCCAATAAGAGGCAGCTGGTAATCGTTGTCTCTAATTGGGGATCATATTTAAGTAGTTATTTTTCCCACCTGTGTTTGTGGGATCTTGTTTATGTGTAGTTGCCTGTGAGCACTCCATTGTCTTCACGTTTTGTTCATTCTTTATTGTTTTTGTGCGTTTTCAGTTAATAAACATGTGGAAACCATATCACGCTGCACCTTGGTCTGATAATTCCTACGACGAACGTGACACCCTGGATAAAAGCGTCTGCTAAATGACATACAGTACCAGTCAAAAGTTACTCATTCAAGGGTTTTTATTTATTTGTAACTCTTTTCTACATTGTATAATAATAGTGAGGACATCAAAACTAGGAAAGAATTCATAATTCAATAATTCCACAAATTAACAAGACACACCTGATAATTGAAATTCATTCCAGGTGACTACCTCATGAAGCTGGTTGAGAGATTGCCAAGCTTTTGCAAAGCTGTCATCAAGACAAAGTGTGGCTACTTCAAAGAATCTAAAATCTAAAATATATTTTGATTTGTTTAACACTTTCTTTGTTACTATATGATTCCATATGTTGTATTTCATAGTTTTAGTTTTGATGTCTTCACCTTTATTCTACAATGTAGAAAATAGTAAATAATTAAGAAAAACCCTTGAATGAGTAGGTGTGTGCAAACTGTTGTCTGGTACTGTATATGACTGGCTGACAATAGCATACATGCTACATTTTCGTTATGCTAAACATTCTAAATCACTTTGTGATCTAATACAAGCAGTAGGATCTCAATGGGTCTCCTGTAAAGGTTTCCCACTCTCATGCAGACCAATAAAACATGTTTGCGGTTATCCATTGCACTGTGCTCTTGCCTCCCCGATTCTATTAATTTCATCTGGTCATATACAAGCAAGAGAGAGTGGGTAATATATTATTCTGAAAGGAAAACATTAGCAAATTATATTAATTCTGGCAAGAGGGGTTGGTAGTAACATGAATCTTTTGGTCTATATCAAGAGGTCATCATGCGTCCACTCCACTAATCCAGTTAATGAGCCTCAAACATAGTATGAACTAAATTATAGGCTTGGCTCGGTTTCTTTACACACAACATAACACAGCAGTAAAAAAAACTCCTCCACACACACACATGCATGCAAATGTGCACATGCACGCATGTGTAGTTGCACACACACACACAGACAGTTGCACACACACACTCTGATACACGCAATATTGTCCAATTATAATTTCAATTTCCTCTCCGTGGAGGATTGGTTGATACCATTTCAAATGCATGCATCCACATTTGATATACAAACAACTCCAGTTAACTACAATACATAAAGTTATTGTTTGAGCCACAAAATCACAAAATCTGACTTTAAATTTTTTAAACTTTAAACTCCTCACTCCAACCTTAAATTATGACCAAAAAGCTAATGTTTGTTTCCATGAATCTTTATAATATAGACACTTTTGACTTTGCAGCTGGCCTATCTAAGGGGAAATCTCTTACTGCAGCCCCCAGAACAAGATTCATGACAATAAATGTCAACCTGGATGCAATAACGCAGATGAAGTTGTTTTTGGAACAAAAAGTGAGAGTGTTGACAAAGTGACCAAAAAGGAATCTCAGGAACATCTGGTACAGTCGGCCCCTTGAGTGTGTCTCTGTAAAATGAGCAGAACGCATAGAATATTGATACCCATGAATGTAGAAATGACAAGAGATCTGTAATTATCTCCAGGCATTTTCACAGGAAACGTATCTTTTGAATCATGTCGAGAATAAAACCCATTGAGGTTTTCTTTGAGTGCGTGGCATGTTCTTTTCACATCCCTGGCCTGTCACTGTATTTATTCAACAGCCCTTTGTGAACAACCTTGCAGTACAGTCATAAGTAGCTGGCCTCCAATGGGCTCGAGCTCACTGGAACTTCCGACATTGATGTTAATCATTACTCTGACCAAATTCTTTGTTCCTGGCATTGATAGAGAGTTCATAAAACAGAGCTGTGCAGAAAAATGCACCAGTGCTCCGCATATTGTCTCAATGAAAACAACTTGCACAATAACATATGGTTTAACAGATGTAGGTCCCAAGGTGACTTTTCTGGAGTGATGTTTCCACTGCCTAAGGTTCTCTCAGCTTTTCTAATTACCCCATGAACTCAGCCTTGGCGTGCACTGCGTGTGACATTACGTTTCAAATCAAGCATTTCCGTTTACCATCCACAGAGCCTGCGGAAGCTTCTCAGCACGTTTCAATGAAACACGTCTGGTTGCGTGACTGTTAAATGTAACAAAAGTCATTTAAAATTCATCATATTTTGCCACAATGAAAGCTCAAATGCATCATTAAGTCATTCGTCGCACACTTTCCAGCTGTCACTGTCTTCAGGGGCAGCTGTGGATGTTTAACTTCTGAAAGAGAAAACAAAGAAGATTTTTTTTGACAAGTGGCTTGAAACACCTTATGAGATTGGATTAAATGTTTAAAAAAATTACATGATAGAGCGATGTCGGCGGGATTCTGTTTTAGTTTATAGCGAGTCAATTTGTTGAGAAACAGTTTGAAAATTGTTAAGACAAAAGAATTATGCATGAAAAACCACCAGCACTGCTGCATGGTGTTCATGTGCTACTTTCATGATTTAATTGTCACGGGCTTTGAGACGAACAGAATCAAGGACTCCCACAGAAGCTGCAGTGGAAGGGAACCTCCCATAAGGCCGTCACTCTCTCCTTTTGACAGAACATCTTTTGACTTTTGCTGTGTGGTTTGGAGCACTGACATTAGGAACACTTTTAAAGCATTTCGACGGGTGTTGCACATCTCTGCATGTGGGCAGTGGTGTTCTTTTTCTCCCAGAGTCAAATGATGCTACAAAGTCCTGTCATGTCGATCAAAGTCATTTGTACCCTGTGGCCTTGGCTACCCACTGCATGCCCTCTATAAGAGAGGCAGCAACAGCAATTTGTTCCTAGATGTGGTACATTGTTTTAAATTTCACCATTCTCTGTCTTCCTGTAATCTTGTGCCAATAAAAAGTTTGAATCAATAATGTGTTTTAATTAACAATATCCTCCCCACATGTGTCATCTTAAAGCATACCTCTGCCAACATCCTGTATGAACTCATTCCTACTGGGTGCACACTGGTTGAATCAACGTTCCATCCACATCATTTCAATGAAATTACATTGAACCAACGTGGAATAGACGTTGAATTGGCATCTGTGGCCAGCGGGTTGTGCCAATAATGTGTTTTAAACCCAAAGGATGGTTCTACTACTAACTCAGTAGGACACCTGCACAGTCAAGGTATTTAGAGGCCTCCGGATGAATATCCTGACAGTTTTGTCATCGTTTCAGTTAGAGGCTAATTTAGAATTTGGTTGTGTGAAGATTAATCGCTCATCTCTCCACCAGAGGAGGTGAGAAACGACAGGTAGTCACTCTAATTATCTGCCGCCCTGTCAAATATGTTAACCGCGGTGGGAAAACAATGCCAGTTCAATGTCAGTCATGTGAGAAATATGGGCAATGATTTATTCATTGCAACCACAACTCCTGCACATTCAAAGTGATTACCGCAAATGAGTCACCGGATAAAAAAAAACCAGAATGGCATCAAAATGAATGTCTCCTCCCCCTGTTCCACTCCAAAGCTTGACAAAGCTATTGAGCTGCCCCTGAATGCAACAATACCTTCTGCAGTACAGTTGAGGTGAAGACCCAGACACACTATATCAAGGGAAGAAGATTAGGGTAAATCCGCAATTGAATCCTGAGTGAAGCTTTTCTTCTGACACATGTGGCTTTAGAACCTCACCTCATCCACGGTTCTTATACCAGAAACTAAACAGAAAAGAGGCTAACTTAACTGAGACATAATATCATCACTGGTTAGACAGAAACTGTATTTACAGATAATCTGGAATATGAGTTTTACAACGATTTCTCATTTATTTTCATGTTTGATCTACTTTGCAGGTGCAGGATGACCCTTCAAAAAAATGTGCCTTACGCAATAACAGTCCAAGACACTTTATCATGTCACCAAAGTTTTCACGTCTGCTGTTCAGAATTGCTAATTTGGTCTCATAAAACCGTGTCTAGCTTTTTCAATGTTTTATATTTTTGATTCCAAGCACCCTTTTTATTTGTTTACACAACAGGATTTAGAGTTGAGCATGTTGTATTCCTTTAGCGTGTCTAGAACTGACAGCTAATGCAGCTCTTGTATTCAGATCATTGAGTTCCTCTCATGGAGTTCCGAACACAATGCGTCTGTCTACACCTGGATTTAAAATGTGTACTCTGTCCACGTTGTGTATGGATTTCCTTTTCCTGACACATTCTCTATTCAAAAGCGAGTAAGGATTAAGCAAACGGTTGGAAAAGGAAAAGATGACTATGCCGCATAGATAGCTAGTAAAGCTAAAGGGATAGCAAACGGGTTAGCATAAACAGCATAAATAAGCGACCTTGAGCTCGCATTTGACTGTCAAGTGTAGGAAGGGTCATGTTAGCCATTTACCCTGAGCAGAATGTAAATCTCTATATTTACGCATTTCCAAAGATGCGATATCCACCATGTCAGGCATCTGCCTCCACAATGGTTCATAATTAATTTGGTCTCCCAGCTCTACACGATTAAGCCAGAGCCTATGAGACAGCCCATAGTAACTGGCTATGGCAGATCTTCATGGGCGATGTGTGTGTGTTGGACAGCGTTGACCTTAATCGCCAGTGCAATGTCTGAGCTGACTTCACTGCCGTGTAACTTTGCCTGGCTGCCGTGTTCAGAACCGTAATGCTGGATGACAGTGAGGGTTAGTTAGTGTGCCAGTGTTGAGCGATTTACGACCAACTTGTGCACACTGACCTGCCCCAGCTAAGCTCACAGCTTCAGGGAGAGACCAACACAAACAAATTAGGCCTGGTAGAGGGAATCCACTGTAGCTGTAACATAGGCATGTGCATAACATTCTTCATGAACTATTTATCTTGCACACACTATTATGCAACATGTATAACACGCATATGCTGTACTTTCAAAATGTCTAATTACAGAGCACTATTATCAAGTTTGCAGACATGGACAAATGGTAGTAGTAGCAGTAGCAGTAGTAGTAGCAGTAGCAGTAGTAGTAGTAGTAGTAGTAGTAGTAGTAGTAGTAGTAGTAGTAGTACCAGCAGTATAAGTAGGTTAAAACCATTATTTGAGAGCTAATCTCTGAACATAAGTCTGACTTGCTTGCAAAAACATATTTGAGAGCTTCATATTCTTGTCATTTGCAAGTGGTTGTCACCAACCATATCTCTATTTGGCTGGCTTCAGATAAGAATATGACAGTATGGCAATGATTGAAGACTCTCCTTTCCTAAAGGTCAGTGATCAGCACAATCCATCATTCTGTCCTGCACCCTAATGGTAAATGTGGGGTTGTAGAATGTAGTTTGGGTTGAAAAGGACATGTGAAATATCAGAAGTACATTTACGTTACATTTGACATTTTGCAGACGTGCTTATCCAGAGCGACTTAGAGGAGCAATTAGGGTTAAGTGCCTTGCTCAAGGTCACATTGACCAGTGACCTTTCGGTTACTGGCCCAGCGCTCTTAACCGCTAGGCTACCTGCCAATCTACTTGCACATGCATTCACAATTCCCAGCCAACTCCATCATAGGAGGACGTTTGGAAGCGTTGGATTCTCAGAAGTAGCAGGCAATGCCCCAAACCACTACAACATGGCTCTTTAAGGGATAGCGCTCAGGCTCTACAGTTGACAAATTCACAAAGGCACAAATGATGTTCTGTTTCGACTACACAGAAGCATGTACCCTACATGTTCTGAGACCATCTTGTTCTTAACATAATGCTTTTATTCTTCCAAAACACTGCGTTTTTGATAGGTCAGTCTGCCCTAGCCCTGAGTTATGGTGGTTTGATGATGAACAGTACATGTTACCAAAATCAACCGGTAGGAGTATTTGAAGGACAGGGCGTAGCCGCCAGTAGAAGCAATCAGTGGAGGCTTTACTTGGCCTTAACATGCCCCGAGCTGCTGTTTTCAGGCTGCCAATGTCAGGCAGATTGTTCAGGCTATCACCATCACAGCCAGGGGGTTATTCTAGGACCTCACTACTTTCCAGCAGACTGACTGGATCCTTATTAAAGTCCAATAACGCTGTGCCAAAGTAAGCAACCTTACAGAGGAGCTCTTGCCAGTTATACAATCCCATTTACCTCAGCGGGAGCCACATCCACTTAATCAGCCAGCACTCCTTTCAATCTAGGCCAAACAAAGAGTCCCAGTAATGCCTCATCCAAATGTGTTAGGATTTGATTCCTAAGGGAAAGAGAAGACACAATAAAAGTCATGAGGGTTAATGACACTCCTGAATAACAGTGAGAGTGGGCAATTTGATACAATGTTTTCCAAGAGAGGACTCCGAGCCTGATTCATTATGAATATAAACAGGCAGCATCGCTTTGGCTATTAAAAAAGACTTAAGCCAAACACAATTAGAGGGCATTGTCATGCAAATGCTGGGATATGTATTGTTCTCTTAGGGAACACATGTTTAATCTAATTAAAGTGAACTCTAGGTTGTTGGACCATTGTATTTCAAAGAAAAAGAATCTGAGAGAAGCACATGAGCTATATTGCACAGGACTGACACACTCCAATTTCTCATTATCACTTATCAACGTGAGTGTTTATGAACTGGTTGGTTAATAATGGTTGTAGTTGTTCCGGTTCCGGTTGGAGCGAGCGGTCGCATTCGCACTTCGCTCTGCAGGAGACTCTGCTAGCTAGCCAACAGCTAACAGCTAACAGCTAGCCAACGTCACCACACGTCTACTGATTCGAATTCAATCACCGGTCAGGGAGTATCACATTTTCATTTCATTACAGTACAACGGTTTGATTTGTTTGATCGTAGCTAGCTACATAGCTAGCTACATAGCCGTCTTTGTTTCAAAGATAATTGTGTAGTCTAGACCGATTTCCTAGGTTAGCTAGCCAGCTATTGTCGTTCTTTTAACTCAACGTAACGTAACAACACTGCTAGCTACCCAGCTAGCCCCCGAATAGCAGCACTGTAGAAATTATTACACTCAACGGAACGACTTGATTAGTGTAGTGCCAACAACGCAGCTACTGCCAGCTAGCCTACTTTAGCAGTACTGTATCATTTTAATCATTTTAGTCAATAAGATTCTTGCTACGTAAGCTTAACTTTCTGAACATTCGAGACGTGTAGTCCACTTGTCATTCCAATTTCCTTGCATTAGCGTAGCCTTTTCTGTAGCCTGTCAACTATGTGTCTGTCTATCCCTGTTCTCTCCTCTCTGCACAGACCATATAAACGCTCCACACCGCGTGGCCGCGACCACCCTAATCTGGTGGTCCCAGCGCGTACGACCCGCGTGGAGTTCCAGGTCTCCGGTAGCCTCTGGAACTGCCGATCTGCGGCCAACAAGGCAGAGTTCATCTCAGCCTATGCCTCCCTCCAGTCCCTTGACTTCTTGGCACTGACGGAAACATGGATCACCACAGATAACACTGCTACTCCTACTGCTCTCTCCTCTCGTCCGCCCACGTGTTCTCACACACCCGAGAGCTTCTGGTCAGCGGGGTGGTGGCACCGGGATCCTCATCTCTCCCAAGTGGTCTTTCTCTCTTTCTCCCTTACCCATCTGTCTATTGCCTCCTTTGAATTCCATGCTGTCACAGTTACCAGCCCTTTCAAGCTTAACATCCTTATCATTTATCGCCCTCCAGGTTCCCTCGGAGAGTTCATCAATGAGCTTGATGCCTTGATAAGCTCCTTTCCTGAGGACGGCTCACCTCTCACAGTTCTGGGCGACTTTAACCTCCCCACGTCTACCTTTGACTCATTCCTCTCTGCCTCCTTCTTTCCCTCCTCTCCTCTTTTGACCTCACCCTCTCACCTTCCCCCCTACTCACAAGGCAGGCAATACGCTTGACCTCATCTTTACTAGATGCTGTTCTTCCACTAACCTCATTGCAACTCCCCTCCAAGTCTCCGACCACTACCTTGTATCCTTTTCCCTCTCGCTCTCATCCAACACTTCCCACACTGCCCCTACTCGGATGGTATCGCGCCGTCCCAACCTTCGCTCTCTCTCCCCGCTACTCTCTCCTCTTCCATCCTATCATCTCTTCCCTCTGCTCAAACTTTCTCCAACCTATCTCCTGATTCTGCCTCCTCAACCCTCCTCTCCTCCCTTACTGCATCCTTTGACTCTCTATGTCCCCTATCCTCCAGGCCGGCTCGGTCCTCCCCTCCCGCTCCGTGGCTCGACGACTCATTGCGAGCTCACAGAACAGGGCTCCGGGCAGCCGAGCGGAAATGGAGGAAAACTCGCCTCCCTGCGGACCTGGCATCCTTTCACTCCCTCCTCTCTACATTTTCCTCCTCTGTCTCTGCTGCTAAAGCCACTTTCTACCATTCTAAATTCCAAGCATCTGCCTCTAACCCTAGGAAGCTCTTTGCCACCTTCTCCTCCCTCCTGAATCCTCCCCCCTCCCTCCTCCCCTCTCTGCAGATGACTTCGTCAACCATTTTGAAAAGAAGGTCGATGACATCCGATCCTCGTTTGCTAAGTCAAACGACACCGCTGGTTCTGCTCACACTGCCCTACCCTATGCTCTGACCTCTTTCTCCCTCTCTCTCCAGATGAAATCTCGCGTCTTGTGACGGCCGGCCGCCCAACAACCTGCCCGCTTGACCCTATCCCCTCCTCTCTTCTCCAGACCATTTCCGGAGACCTTCTCCCTTACCTCACCTCGCTCATCAACTCATCCCTGACCGCTGGCTACGTCCCTCCCGTCTTCAAGAGAGCGAGAGTTGCACCCCTTCTGAAAAAACCTACACTCGATCCCTCCGATGTCAACAACTACAGACCAGTATCCCTTCTCTCTTTTCTCTCCAAAACTCTTGAGCCTGCCGTCCTTGGCCAGCTCTACCGCTATCTCTCTCAGAATGACCTTCTTGATCCAAATCAGTCAGGTTTCAAGACTAGTCATTCAACTGAGACTGCTCTTCTCTGTATCACGGAGGCGCTCCACACTGCTAAAGCTAACTCTCTCTCCTCTGCTCTCATCCTTCTAGACCTATCGGCTGCCTTCGATACTGTGAACCATCAGATCCTCCTCTCCACCCTCTCCGAGTTGGGCATCTCCGGCGCGGCCCACGCTTGGATTGCGTCCTACCTGACAGGTCGCTCCTACCAGGTGGCGTGGTGAGAATCTGTCTCCTCACCACGCGCTCTCACCACTGGTGTCCCCCAGGGCTCTGTTCTAGGCCCTCTCTTATTCTCGCTATACACCAAGTCACTTGGCTCTGTCATAACCTCACATGGTCTCTCCTATCATTGCTATGCAGATGACACACAATTAATCTTCTCCTTTCCCCCTTCTGATGACCAGGTGGCGAATCGCATCTCTGCATGTCTGGCAGACATATCAGTGTGGATGACGGATCACCACCTCAAGCTGAACCTCAGCAAGACGGAGCTCCTCTTCCTCCCGGGGAAGGACTGCCCGTTCCATGATCTCGCCATCACGGTTGACAACTCCATTGTGTCCTCCTCCCAGAGCGCTAAGAACCTTGGCGTGATCCTGGACAACACCCTGACGTTCTCAACTAACATCAAGGCGGTGTCCCGTTCCTGTAGGTTCATGCTCTACAACATCCGCAGAGTACTGACCCTGCCTCACACAGGAAGCGGCGCAGGTCCTAATCCAGGCACTTGTCATCTCCCGTCTTGATTACTGCAACTCGCTGTTGGCTGGGCTCCCTGCCTGTGCCATTAAACCCCTACAACTCATCCAGAACGCCGCAGCCCGTCTGGTGTTCAACCTTCCCAAGTTCTCTCACGTCACCCCGCTCCTCCGCTCTCTCCACTGGCTTCCAGTTGAAGCTCGCATCCGCTACAAGACCATGGTGCTCGCCTACGGAGCTGTGAGGGGAACGGCACCTCAGTACCTCCAGGCTCTGATCAGGCCCTACACCCAAACAAGGGCACTGCGTTCATCCACCTCTGGCCTGCTCGCCTCCCTACCACTGAGGAAGTACAGTTCCCGCTCAGCCCAGTCAAAACTGTTCGCTGCTCTGGCCCCCAATGGTGGAACAAACTCCCTCACGACGCCAGGACAGCGGAGTCAATCACCACCTTCCGGAGACACCTGAAACCCCACCTCTTCAAGGAATACCTAGGATAGGGTAAGTAAGGGTAAGTAATCCTTCTCACCCCCCTTCTCCCCCCAACAAGATTTAGATGCAAGTGGCTGTTCCACTGGTTGTCATAAGGTGTATGCACCAATTTGTAAGTCGCTCTGGATAAGAGCGTCTGCTAAATGACTTAAATGTAAATGTAATGTAATGTGTGTCAATACCAAGACAGCTCCAAGTGTTTAGCTATAGGGCGGCAGCGTAGCCTAATGGTTAGAGCGTTGGACTAGTAACCGGAAGGTTGCGAGTTCAAACCCCCGAGCTGACAAGGTACAAATCTGTCCCTGAACAGGCAGTTAACCCACTGTTCCCAGGCTGTCATTGAAAATAAGAATATGTTCTTAACTGACTTGCCTGGTTAAATAAAGGTAAAATTAAAATTAAAAATATAGGAGGTGTAATTGGACCAAGGTAAATCTCCAAGAGCAATGACCTCCATCAACGTTGCTACACTACATGACCAAAAGTATATGGACACCTGCTCGTCGAACATTTCATTCCAAAATCATGAACATTAATATGGAGTTGGTCTCCCCCTTTGCTGCTATAACAGCCTCTACTCTTCTGGGAAGGCTTTCCACTAGATTCTGGAACATTGCTGCAGGGACTTGCTTCCATTCAGCCACAAGAGAATTAGTGAGGTCGGGCACTAATGTTAGGCCTGGATCGCAGTTGGCATTCCAATTCATCCCAAAGGTGTTTGATGGGGTTGAGGTCAGGGCTCTGTGTAGGCCAGTTAAGTTCGGGGCGACAGGTAGCCTAGTGGTTAGAGCGTTGGGCCAGTAACTGAAAGGTTGCTAGATCGAATCTGTCGTTCTGCCCCTGAATAAGGCAGTTAAACCATCATTGTAAATAATAATTTGTTCTTAACTGGCTTGCCTTTTTAATATAATAAATAAACATTTCTTCCACACATTTCTGTATGGAAGTCACTTTGTGCACAGGGGCATTGTCATGCTGAAATAAGCAAGGGCTTTCCCCAAACTGTTGTCACAAAGTTGGAAGCATTGTAATGTTAAAATTTCCATTCACTGGAACTAAGGGGCCAAGCCCGAACCATGAATAACAGCCCCAGACCATTCTTCCTCATCCACCAAACTTTACAATTGGCACATCCTGTCATCCGCCAAAACCAGATTCATCTGTTGGGCTGCCAGATGGTGAAGCGTGATTCATCACTCCAGAGAACGTGTTTCCACTGCTCCAGAGTCCAATGGCGGCGAGCTTTACACCACTCCAGCTGACGCTTGGCATTGCGCATGCTGATCTTAGGCTTCTGTGCGGCTGATCGGCCATGGAAACCTATTTCACGGTGCTCCCGACGAACAATTCTTATGATGTTAGGCAGTTTGCAATCGAGGACAGAATATTTTTACACGCTGCGCACTTCAGATCGTTCTGTAAGCTTGTGTTTCCTACCACTTCACGGCTGAGCCGGTGTTGCTCCTAGATGTTTAGACTTCACAATAACAACACTTACAGTTGACCGGGGCAGCTCTAGAAGGGCAGACATTTGATGAACTGACTTGTTGGAAAGGTGGCATCCTATGACGGTGCCACGTTGAAAGTCACTGAGCTCTTCAGTAAGGCCATTCTACTGCCAATGTTTGTCTATGGTAATTGCATAGCTGTGTGCTCGATTTTATACACCTGTGAGCAACGGGTGTGGCTGAAATAGCCGAATCCACTAATTTGAAGGGGTGTCCACATACTTGTGTATATATAGTGTTGCTTTATCAATCTCTGCAATTAGGAAACATCATGGTACCAGAGTAAAAGGTTATTATACGCCCTGAATGATTGTCAATCAGGGCGTATTGTCAATGTAAATAGTCATGTTTTGCTACTCACCAGAATACCACCACAGGGTGCCAAATTCTTATGAAAAACATCCAAAATGTTTTCAGTTGAAATAAGTGATTGATGCGCCAAAGTACATGCCCAGCTCTGTTTCCTCTCTGTGTGGAGGCTTACATGCAAGCCGCATTAACATCAAAGAAGTCGCCCCATGTGAATTACACTGGGACTTGGAGTGTTTGTCAAACAGTGTCTCCTTTTTGTATGCTCTGTGTGCTGGGGATAATATTTTTCAAAGTGTGGGCTCATCAGTACTAAAGCAGGGACATTAGGCCTTGGTAACTGATGCAATATATTTGCTCTGGTTAATAATTGGGTTTTTGAAGCTATTGTTTACCCAAGTGGCCGTAATGCATTCTTAGCAACTCCGACCGCCGTGTTATCAGATAATCTCTGTTTGGTCGTCGTGAGAGGGCTACACTCCTGAACGTTGATTTAACCTCTTCACATGCAGAGACTATACGTGTCTCAACAAAACAAATGTGATTGATCAACGTCAATCGCCTGAATCACACAGTAAAGGTAATTTTGATGAGGAGATAATGAAATTAGTTAGTTAAATTTGATTACCTCGTGGCACGTGTGGTGTGTAAACACCTTTGATCTGCTTACTTTGATATGGAGGGCTTTGATGTAGGTTTTGCTGCATGGTGTGTGTGTGTGTGTGTGTGTGTGTGTGTGTGTGTGTGTGTGTGTGTGTGTGTGTGTGTGTGTGTGTGTGTGTGTGTGTGTGTGTGTGTGTGTGTGTGTGTGTGTGTGTGTGTGTGTGGTGTGTGGCCCAGGTGTGAGGGGTTTGTAGTGATCCTGGGTTTATTGTATTTCGCTATATGAGAGACAAAAGACACTTGGTGCTTTTAATCAAGTAGAGTCCTTGGTCCATTGTGTGACAAATATGTGCTATGCCCTTGATCAGTGGTAGTTATTTGGCTATTTGGTGAAATTTGTGGGATGGAGAGGAAGGGGGTTGGTTGAGCATGTTGAAACAGTTTTGGTGCTGAAGGTCTGGTTTTGTTTGGGGTGTGTACACCTTTGATTGTGGGTTTTAGTTATATTAATTAATACTTTATATCAGGGTTCCCCAACTGGTGGCCCGCGGGCCGAATTTAGCCCGTGTGTGGTTTAATTTGGCCCCCCAAGTTTTCTGGGGGAAAAAATAAAATAAAATAAAAAGTTTTAAATGTTTTTTATTATATCAGCAGAGTCAGTGCCTTTGAACTGAGTCAGTGCCTATGCACGTTTTCTCTGGTGCGCGACGGGTTTTGTACCCATTTGTTTGTTGTGGTTTTATGAATAAACCTGCTCCGTTGATTACCCAGTTTTGCTCTCCTGCACCTGACTTCCCTGCCACCAGTTATGCACTCCCTTACAGAGGTAAGGCAATAAATAGGCCACGGTGGCGAAGTAATTACAATATAGCAATTAAACACTGGAATGGTACATGTGCAGAAGATGAATGTGCAAGTAGTGATACTGGGGTGCAAAGGAGCAAGATAAATAGAAAATACAGTATGGGGATGAGGTAGTTGGATGGGCTATTTACAGATGAGCTATGTAAAGGTGCAGTGATCTGTGAGCTGCTCTGACAGCTGGTGCTTAAATCTAGTGAGGGAGATATGAGTCTCCAGCTTCAGTGATTTTTGCAGTTCATTCCAGTCATTGGCAGCAGAGAACTGGAAGGCAAGGCGGCCAAATTAATAATTGGCTTTGGGGGTGACCAGTGAGATATCCCTGCTGGAGCGCGTGCTATGGGTGGGTGCTGCTATGGTGACTAGTGAGCTGAGATAAGGTGGGGATTTACCTAGCAGATATTTGTCGATGACCTGGAGCCAGTGGGTTTGGTGACGAGTATGAAGCGAGGGCCAGCCAACGAGAGGGTACAGGTCGCAGTGGTGGGTAGTATATGGGGCTTTGGTGACAAAACACCCTAAGATTAACCAATCAAGAAAGTGATCATGATGTAGTTTTTGCCCGTGTATTTTGTGAAAGTGAATTGGTAGTGAGCGATTATAAACAGCTTTGTATAATATGCTTTTAATCATCTTGGATAACATTTGAAAACAATTCACTGCATAAAAAGGTACAACACTCCAGGTCAAACACTCCAGTTCACAAGTCGGAAAACCTACTGTTTCTGTAAATTTGCTCACTCATGTACAGTAATATTCGGCCCTGCACACATACCCTAAATCTTTGATAACGGATCACTTTTGTGTGCGGGCATGCACGGACATGTATATGTCCGAAAACGGTTCAGTAAACGTCCCCCCACTTACCAGGACACATCGGTTGCAATACATCTCCACCTGTCACGTTCTGTCCATCGTTCGTATGTGTTTTCCTTGTTTTAGTGTTGGTCAGGACGTGAGCTGGGTGGGCATTCTATGTTGTGTGTCTGGTTTGTCTATTTCTATGTTTGGCCTGATATGGTTCTCAATCAGAGGCAGGTGTTAGTCATTGTCCCTGATTGGGAACCATATTTAGGTAGCCTGTTTTGTGTTGGGTTTTGTGGGTGATTGTTCCTGTCTCTGTGTTTGCACCAGATAGGACTGTTTAGGTTTTCACTTTTCTTGTTTTGTATAGTCTGTTCATGTATAGTCATCTTTATTAAAAACATGAATAACCACCACGCTGCATTTTGGTCCGCCTCTCTTTCACCAGAAGAAAACCCTTACAGAATCACCCACCAACCAAGGACCAAGCGGCGTGGTAAACGGAGGCAGCAGCAACAGCAGCAGCAGGAGAAGCGACAGGTGCAGCAGGAGCAACAGCAGCAAAGGCAGCAGCAGGAGAAGCAACAGAGGCAGCAGCAGCAGTGGGAGAGGCTGCACTATTTGGATAAATGGACTTGGGAGGAGATCCTTGACGGAAAAGGACCCTGGGCAGAGCCAGGGGAATATTGCCGCCCCAAAGCCGAGCTGGAGGCAGCGAAAGCAGAGAGGCGGCATTATGAGGAGCTAGCACGGCAGAGCGGCTGGAAGCCCGAGAGGCACCCCCAAAAATTTATTGGGGGGGGGGGCACAGGGAGAGTGTGGCAGAGTCAGGAGTCAGACCTGAGCCAACTCCCCCTGTTTACCGTAAGGAGCCATGGATGGAATTGGAGCTGTCGGCGAAGCAGAGTGCTGAGTCTGAGAGTGTGGAGGATGTATTGGACAGAGTAGAAAGAAAGCTGTTGGTTTGGCATAGTATGCACGGCATACCAGTGCCAGCACCACGCATCAGGCCTACAGTGCGTCCCGCCTGTCCAGCGCTGCCGGAGTCTTCCTCCTCTCCAGCGCAGCCAGAGTCTCCCGCCTGTCCGGCGCTGTCAGAGCTACCGCCCCTCATGCCAGAGGCGCCAGAGCCCCTCATTCCAGAGGCACCAGTGCTCCTCAGTCCAGCGCTGCCAGAGCCTTTTTCTCCAGTCAGCCCAGCGCCGTCTGAGCTACCCGTCTGCCCTGCGCCGCCAGTGCCGCCAGTCTGTCCAGCGCCGCCAGTGCCGCCAGTCTGCCCAGCGCCGCCAGTGCCGCCAGTCTGCCCAGCACCGTCTGAGCTATCCGTCTGCCCAGCGCCGTCTGAGCTACCCGTCTGCCCAGCGCCGCCATTGCCGCCAGTCTGCCCAGCACCGCCAGTGCCGCCAGTCTGCCCAGCGCCGCCAGTGCCGCCAGTCAGCCAGGATCCGCCAGAACTGCCAGTCTGCCAGGATCCGCCAGTCTGCCAGGATCTGCCAGTCAGCCAGGATCTGCCAGTCAGCCAGGATCTGCCAGTCGGCCAGGATCCGCCAGATCTGCCAGTCGGCCAGGATCTGCCAGTCGGCCAGGATCTGCCAGTCAGCCAGGATCTGCCAGTCAGCCAGGATCCGCCAGTCGGCCAGGATCTGCCAGTCAGCCAGGATCTGCCAGTCAGCCAGGATCTGCCAGTCAGCCAGGATCCGCCAGTCGGCCAGGATCTGCCAGTCAGCCAGGATCAGTTAGATCCGCCATTCAGCCAGGATCCGCCAGTCTGCCAGGATCCACCAGTCAGCCAGGATCCACCAGTCAGCCAGGATCCGCCAGAACTGCCAGTCGGCCAGGATCCGCCAGTCTGCCAGGATCCACCAGTCTGCCAGGATCTGCCAGAACTACCAGTCAGCCAGGATCCGCCAGTCAGCCAGGATCCACCAGTCAGCCAGGATCCGCCAGAACTGCCAGTCGGCCAGGATCCGCCAGTCAGCCAGGATCCACCAGTCTGCCAGGATCCACCAGTCAGCCAGGATCCGCCAGAACTGCCAGTCAGCCAGGATCCGCCAGTCAGCCAGGATCCGCCAGTCTGCCAGGATCCGCCAGTCTGCCAGGATATGCCAGATCTGCCAGTCGGCCAGGATCTGCCAGTCGGCCAGGATCTGCCAGTCGGCCAGGATCCGCCAGTCAGCCAGGATCTGCCAGTCTGCCAGGATCCGCCAGTCAGCCAGGATCTGCCAGAACTACCAGTCAGCCAGGATCCGCCAGTCAGCCAGGATCCGCCAGAACTGCCAGTCGGCCAGGATCTGCCAGTCGGCCAGGATCTGCCAGTCAGCCAGTATCCGCCAGTCGGCCAGGATCCGCCAGTCGGCCAGGATCCGCCAGAACTGCCAGTCGGCCAGGATCTGCCAGTCAGCCAGGATCTGCCAGTCAGCCAGTATCCGCCAGTCGGCCAGGATCCGCCAGTCGGCCAGGATCCGCCAGAACTGCCAGTCGGCCAGGATCTGCCAGTCGGCCAGGATCTGCCAGTCGGCCAGGATCTGCCAGTCAGCCAGGATCAGTTCGATCCGCCATTCAGCCAGGATCCGCCAGTCTGCCAGGATCCACCAGTCAGCCAGGATCCGCCAGAAGTGCCAGTCAGCCAGGATCTGCCAGATCCGCTAGTCAGGTAGCTCACTTCTGAGCTTCCTCTCACTCCCGAGCTTCCCCTCGGTCCCGAGCTTCCCCTCGGTCCCGAGCTTCCCCTCAGTCCTGAGCTACCTCAGTCCGGTGGGGCCCGTTGTTAGGTTTCCTAGGCCAAGGTTAGCGGCGAGGGTCGCCACTCAAGGGACACTAAGGAGGTGGACTAAGACAATTATGGAGTGGGGTCCATGTCCAGCGCCAGAGCCGCCACCGCGGACAGATGCCCACCCAGAACCTCCCCTATAGGTTTAGGTTGTGCGTTCGGAGTCCGCACCTTGGGGGGGTTCTGTCACGTTCTGTCCATCGTTCGTATGTGTTTTCCTTGTTTTAGTGTTGGTCAGGACGTGAGCTGGGTGGGCATTCTATGTTGTGTGTCTGGTTTGTCTATTTCTATGTTTGGCCTGATATGGTTCTCAATCAGAGGCAGGTGTTAGTCATTGTCTCTGATTGGGAACCATATTTAGGTAGGCTGTTTTGTGTTGGGTTTTGTGGGTGATTGTTCCTGTCTCTGTGTTTGCACCAGATAGGACTGTTTAGGTTTTCACTTTTCTTGTTTTGTATAGTCTGTTCATGTATAGTCAGTCGTCTTTATTAAAAACATGAATAACCACCACGCTGCATTTTGGTCCACCTCTCTTTCACCAGAAGAAAACCCTTACACCATCTATGTTTTCAATGTATTTAACTAGGAAAGTCAGTTAAGAACAAATTCTTATTTACAATGACGGCCTACCAAAAGGCAAAAGGCCTCCTGCGGGGACGGGGCCTGGGATAAAAAAAATATATATATATAGGACAAAACACGTTTGCCCACGTCTCGCCCATAAATGTCAGTAAATTGCACTTTGTCAAGGTTGTGCATAATTATTTGCCCCACTGAATGCTCATGCTAGTTATTGCTAGCTTGCCTTAGTGGTTGTCACCGGTATATTAAAAACAAAATTAATTATTAAATTAATGAATGAAATACAGTGAATTAGGAATATATTCATTAAATTATTTTTTATTATTAACCTCTTGCTCCTACCTGACACGCAGGCGTCCCATCTAGACATCTGGAAATGCAAATGCACTACGCTAAATGCTAATAGTTCTAGTTAAAACTCAAACGTTCATTAAAATACACATGCAGGGTATTGAATTAAAGCTACACTCTTTGTGAATCCAGGCAACAAGTCAGATTTTTAAAATGCTATTATCTGATAGCATGTACCACCCCAAAAGACCCGCAGGGGACGTAAACAAAATAATTAGCATAGTCGGCGCTACACAAACCGCACAAATAAAATATAAAACATTCATTACCTTTGACCATCTTCTTTGTTGGCACTCCTAGATGTCCCATATTCACTATTGGGTCTTTTTTTTTATTAAATCGGTCCATATATAGCCTAGATATCGATCTATGAAGACTGTGTGATAAACGAAAAAAATAGCGTCTTATAACGTAACGTCATTTTTTAAAATTAAAAAAGTTGACGATAAACTTTCACAAAACACTTCAAAATACTTTTGTAATGCAACTTTAGGTATTAGTAAACGTTAATAAGCGATCAAATTGATCACGAGGCGATGTATATTCTATAGGGGTACGTCTGGAAATAATGTCCGGGTAAATCTCAACCAAAATATCCGGTCCGAGACCTGAAGAAATGGGCTGTCTCATCTTCGTTTGACCAAGAAACAAAGCCTAGGCAAATGACAAGACTGTTGACATCGTGTGGAAGCTGTAGGAATTGCAATCTCGGCTCCAGGTAATTTGCTTTCCCATAGACAATACATGCAAGTGGCGCATTGATATATTTTCCAATTTTCAGTGATCAGATTTTCCTGCGCTTTTCGATGAAACGCACGTTCTGTTATAGTCACAGCCGTGATTTAACCAGTTTTATAAACGTCTGAGTGTTTTCTATCCACACATACTAATCATATGCATATACTATATTCCTGGCATGAGCAGCAGGGCGCTGAAATGTTGCGCGATTTTTAACAGAATGTTCGAAAAAGTAGGGGGTAGCTCAGGGTTCCTACAGATTTTCAGAAATACAATTCAAGCAAACACTATCAAGTTTTTTTTCCAGCACCTCACAGCATCGCCATTTTATTTATTTCACCTTTATTTAACCAGGTAGACTAGTTTACAACTGCGACCTGGCCAAGATAAAGCATAGCGGTGTGAACAGACAACACAGAGTTACACATGGAGTAAACAATAAACAAGTCAATAACACAGTAGAAAAAAGAGTCTATATGCATTGTGTGCAAAAGGCATGAGGAGGTAGGCAATAAATAGGCCAGAGGAGTGAATAATTACAATTTAGCAGATTAACACTGGAGTGATAAATGATCAGACGGTCATGTGCAGGTAGAGATACTGGTGTGCTAAAGAGCAGAAAAGTAAATAAATAAAAACAATATGGGGATGAGGTAGGTAAATTGGGTGGGCTATTTACCGATGGACTATGTACAGCTGCAGCGATCGGTTACTAAAACAACTCTTAGTTCCTTGAATAAAACACACAAGTACACTTATTGAAGGATGACAATTCATTTCTGTATATCAGGAGAAAGCATGTAATAGCATCTTAATTTAGGCTAAACAGGGCCTGAAACTAAAGTAACCCCTATGGAGTCTAGCCCTGGGCCAAGCTGGATGACTCCTGCCAGTACTCAGCTCAATTCTTTTGAAAACCCTTTCATAAATGTTTGAATTTTGAATTTGGTGCTTACCTGCTAACATGGGTTAAAGGGGAGTGGGGGGGTTATTCCTCCTCTTATGGAGGAATATGGAGGAAAAATTTGAAGATCAACAAAAGAATCAAGCACAGTACTGACAGGTGTCATCCAGCCTGGCCCAGCGCGAGCCTCCATTGCGGGTGCTATAGTGTTAAGGGGTCCGTGGGATATAGGTTGCCTTGATGAAAACTCCCCGGATTTGATCCATGTGGTGTGGCTCACCAAGTAGCTCTGATCTCTCTCCAAGCGGCTCTGTAGTTTTTGACTAAGGGCAGTGAGCACTTCAATCCGGAAGTTGAGGGGCTTGACTAACCACACTGGTTTATCGTTTGGCAGGCCATCCTCCTCATTGCTCATCAGGTCCACATTAACTCCTCTCCAAATGTCTCTCTCACCCTCTGCAAGCACTCTCAGCCGCGCATCTAGAACCAATAGAACACAGTAAACAAATGCAGTCTCAAGTCATGCATATTCATATAACTCATATAAAATCTTAACTTTACCCCACCAACCCCAGATTAAGAGATAGTAAAGGGGATTTCCAACCTTTGACATCTATCACTTACCTGATTGGAGTTTCCCCAAACAGTTTTTGATATCTTGTGAAATTACAGAGATATTTGGCTACATGCACTTGATGTATCACCCACAAACACATACTCAAAGGTCATTATAATCAAATGTGCTACTAGTTTTGCATGTGATACTGTCAGTGCACAGAGCTGCAGGCATGTGGACTACAGTGGGACACTTGGAATTTTTGTTTAAATTATTTTAAATTTTTGCCAAAATGTGCACCAAGCTCATGACTACTTTTATTTTCAGTAAAACAGTCAATACAGTTCTGATACAATGGCAATTAATGTTCCAACAAATAAAGTACAATGTTATTGGTTACATTTACATATTTAGTAGATGTCAGTGCGGGTGTAGCGAAATGCTTGTGTTCCTAGCTCCAACAGTGCAGTATTATCTAACAATTCACAACAATACACACATATCTAAAAGTAAAATAATGGAATTAAGAAATATATAAATATTAGGACGAGCAATGTCAAGTTTTAGAACACCTGCTCATTCAGGGGTTTTATATTTGAGATTCTTCAAGTCGCCACCCTCGATGACAGCTTTGCACACTCTTGGCATTCTCTCAACCATTCTCTCAACCAGCTTCACCTGGAATCCTTTCCAACAGTCTTGAAGGAGTTCCCACATATGCTGTGCACATGTTGGCTGCTTTTCCTTCACTATGCGGTCCGACTCATCTCAAACCATCTCAAGTTGATTGAGGTCGGGGGACTGTGGAGGCCAGGTCATCTGATACTGTCATATTCGCTGGAATAATTATTGGACCAAGGCGGTGGATGTTGAGTTCCACATAATTTATTAGATAGTGAAAATTAGCAAAACAATAAACAATAAACTAACAACAAACCGTGACTACAGAAGTGCTACGTGCACTAACTCAAAACAATATCCCATAAAACACAGTTGGAAAAAAGTGCTACTTAAATATGATCCCCAATTAGAGACAACGATAGCCAGCTGCCTCTAATTGGGAATCACACCAAACACCAACATAGAAAAACTAAACTAGAACCCCACATAGAAAATAATAACTAGAAAACCCCCCAGTCACGCCCTGACCTACTATACCATAGGAAAACAAAGGCTCTCTATGGTCAGGTCGTGACAGATACAGCACTCCATCACGCTCCTTCTTGGTAAAATAGCCCTTAAACAGCCTGAAGGGGTGTTGGGTCATTGTCCTGTTGAAAAACAAATGATAGTCTCACTAAGCCCAAACCAGCAGAATGCTGTGGTAGCCATACTGGTTAAGTGTGCCTTGAATTCTTAGTAAATCACAGACAGTGTCAACAGCAAAGCACCCCCACACCCCACACCATAACACCTCCTCCTCCATGCTTTCCAGTGGGAAATACACATACAGAGATCATCCATTTACCTACTCCGCATCTCACAAATGCACAGCGGTTGGAACCAAAACTCTCCAATTTGGACTCCAGACCAAAGGACAAATTTATACCGGTCTAATGTCCATTGTTCATGTTTCTCGGCCCAAGCAGGTCTCTTCTTCTTATTGGTGTCCATTAATATTGGCTTCTTTTCAGCAATTCCACCATGAAGGCCTGATTCACACAGTCTCTTCTGAACAGTTGATGTTGAGATGTGTCTCTTAATTGAACTGGCTGGTAACTCTAATGAACTTATTCTCTGCAGGTGAGGTAACTCTGGGTCTTCCATTCCTGTGGCTGTCCTCATAAGAGACAGTTTCATCATAGCGCTTGATGGTTTTTGCGACTGCACTTGAAGAAACTTTAAAAGTTCTTGAAATGTTCCTTATTGACTGACCTTGATGTCTTAAAGTAATGATGGACTGTCATTTCTCTTTGCTTATTTGAGCTGTTCTTGCCATAATATGGACTTGGTCTTTCACCAAATGGGGCCATCTTCTGTACACCCCCCCTACCTTGTCACTGATTGGCTCAATTCCACAAATTAACTTTTAAGAAGGCACACCTGTTAATTGAAATGCATTTCAGGTGACTACCTGGTTGAGAGAATGCCAAGAGTGTGCAAAGCTGTCATCAAGGCAAAGTGTGGCTATTTGAAGAACATCAAATATAAAATATATTTTGATTTGTTTAACTTGTTACTACTTGATTACATATGTGTTATTTCATAGTTTTGATGTCTTCAATACTATTCTATAATGTAGAAAATAATAAAAGTAAAGAAAAACTCTTGAATGAGTAGGTGTTCTAAAACTTTTGACCAGTAGTGTACTTAAGTATCACAAGTAAATGTAATTGCTAAAATAGGACATGTATATATAATATATATAAAGTATAAAAAGAAAAGGAAAATGTTTAAATGATTTAAAATGTCTTATATTTCACAATTTACAGATAGCCAGGAGCACACTCCGACACTCAGACATAATTTACAGATGAAGCATGTGTGTTTAGTGAGTCCGCCAGAACAGAGGCAGTGGAGATGGCCACGTGTTCTCTTGATAAGTGCATGAATTTTCCTGTCCTGCTAAGCATTCAATGAGTACATTTGCGTGTCAGGGAAAAATGTACGGAGTAGAAAGTACATTATTTTCTTTAGGAATGTAGTGAAGTAAAAGTGAAAGTTGTCAAAACTATAAATAGTAAAGTACAGACACCCATAGAAACGACTTAAGTAGTACTTTGAAGTATTGTTACTTACGTACTTTACACGACTGCATGTCACCAGAATAAGACCCTCAATATTTATTGAAAAGAGCATCAACCTCATCACTCTGCACTTTGACCACTCTGCAACGTTCATCACAACTTGTCTGTAGCCTAATAAACTGCATGCTTTCCCATGATGTGGTGACTTTTTCATCCGACATTCATAAAAAGTTGGATGGAGACCTAGTTAATGTCAAGACATTTTGAAGATGTTGGAATTATATTTTGGATGAACGTGTTGATGCCTACAGAATACTTTTGAAGTAGCCTAATCATATTAAAACATTGTGACTTATTGCGTTAATGCCACATATAAAAGGTAATACACTTAAAAAGTTAAATTATAAATATTTAGGCTATATTGAAGCGCTGCTTGGATTGGAGAGGAGGCAGTGCATGTGTCAACCCCCTAGAGTCTATTGACTCACCAGTGCATCAATCTAAATTACATAACAAAAATCCCCATCAAAATCCCTCAGTTTAAGCTAGAGATACACTATATGACCAAAAGTATGAGGACACCTGCTCATCGAACATCTCATTCCAAATCATGGGCATTTATATGGAGGTGGTCCCCCCTTTGTTGCCATACCAGTCTCCACTCTTCTGGTAAGGCTTTCCACTAGATGTTGTAATATTGCTGTGGAGACTTGCTTCCATTCAGCCACAAGAGCATTAATGAGGTCGGGCACTGATGTTGGGCGATTAGGCCTGGCTCGCAGTCAGAGTTCCAATTCATTACAAAGGTGTACAATGGGGTTGAGGTCAGGGCTCTGTGCAGGTCAGTTCTTCCACACTTATGTATGGACCTGGCTTTGTGGAAGTGGGCAGTGTCATGCTGAAACAGGAAAAGGTATTTCCCAAACTGTTGCCACAAAGTTGGAAGCACAGAATTGTCTAGAATGTCATTGTATGACTGGAACTAAGAGGCCTAGCCCAAACCATGAAAAACAGCCGCAGACCATTATTACTCCCACACCAAACTTTACAGTTACAACTATGCACTGTGGCAGGTAGCGTTCTCCTGGCATCCACCAAACACAGATTCGTCCATCGGACTGCCAGATGGTGAAGCGTGATTCATTACTCTCTGCTCCAGAGTCCAATGGTGACGCGCTTTACACCACTCCAGCCGACGCTTGGCATTGTGCATGGTGATCTTAGACTGTAAACCCATTTCATGAAACCCCCGACAAGCAGTTTTTGTGCTGATGTTGCTTGCAGAGGCAGTTTGGAACTCAGTAGTGAGTGTTGCAACCGAGGACAGACGTTTTTTATGCGTTACGCCCTTCAGTACTCGGCTATCCCATTCTGTCAGCTTGTGTGGCCTACCACTTCACGGCTGAGCCATTGTTGCTCTTAGATGTTCCCCTTCACAATAACAGCATTTACAGTTGACCGGGGGCAGCTCTAGCAGGGCAGACATTTGACAAACTGACTTGTGGTGGCATCCTATGATGGTGCCATGGTGTCAAAACCCACATTTTTCAAATGTGTTTTTTCCCTGCCAAGAAGTTCTCTTCCGTTTGAAAGTTTGCTTCTTATATCCTTTGTTGTTGTTGTGTTGAATTATATACAGTCATGTTTTTTTTCCATCTTATTTTAAAGAACTTCTAGAAAATACACTTTATGACACTGTCAAGAAGCATTATGCCCATCCTGTGTTACTCTACTTGGACTAAGAAAATAAGATGTATGACACCGTCAAGAAGCATTATAAGAATCAGAATCATGTAAGCCAGATACACCTATTACGTCTTGTCCTGCTCCTGAAATCTGCTCATGCATTCATCCCAGTCATCAGCAACAGAGCATTGGGGTAGATACATGTCTGACATCAATGTGTGCACAGTTACAATGATCATTTAATATGGTACATTTCTGAAAATGTTATATAACATAAAATACTGTTAACAAGTAGGCTATGGTGTAATGGAATGTTTTGCCTTGTGTGGTAGTTTTTTGGGGTTATGTAAACGTCATAACCAGCCATAAAATAACTAGCGTGGCGGGTTTTGACAATCATATGTAGGTATCATAACCAGCTATAAAATAACAAAATATCGAAATAACACAAGAGGTCTAAATATATGTGTCATGACAGTGTTATGACCATATTATGGAATGTTATGACAAGTTATGTCAGATGTTATGGCATATTATGACATGGTTATGACCGTGTGACTGGGTGTCAAGTGTTATCCAACATGGTATAAGATCACCTTCTTTTTTTACCAAATTGAAAGAGTGATTTGAAAGATTGATTTGGTGCAGTGAACAAGTGACTTTGTGAATGTGTTTTCTGTACTCAGTCAATTAGGTTTTGAAACATGAACCATTTGGATCTGTTTAGACTTTTGGGCTTTAGAGTTGTGAAAATGTATCACATATTGTACCTGTGACAATTGCACCAATGTGAGAGAAAAGAAAGTTACTTCCAAGGCTCTGTGATGTCCAGACAACTGCTTGTTGATTCCAAGGCTCTGTGATGTCCAGACAACTGCTTGTTGATTCCAAGGCTCTGTGATGTCCAGACAACTGCTTGTTGATTCCAAGGCTCTGTGATGTCCAGACAACTGCTTGTTGATTCCAAGGCTCTGTGATGTCCAGACAACTGCTTGTTGATTCCAAGGCTCTGTGATGTCCAGACAACTGCTTGTTGATTCCAAGGCTCTGTGATGTCCAGACAACTGCTTGTTGATTCCAAGGCTCTGTGATGTCCAGACAACTGCTTGTTGATTCCAAGGCTCTGTGATGTCCAGACAACTGCTTGTTGATTCCCCATTGGAGTGCTTTTGGGGACTTTCCCCTAACCAGTTTGAATACAAGTATGCTAAGATAAGAGTCTTTGAGGTCTGTGAAAGAGATTTGTGTTTACAGGAACAGTCATGTAATATATAGTGTAGGTTAACAGCAAGGATACCGATATCAATTCAATAAATACAATTTTATGTGTTTGAATTACCAACGCTGTGTAGAGCTCAGAGAAATTCGATATCACGATATGCCTTGCTCACATCAATATCACATAGAAATAGCTACATTTGTACCCACCACTAATAT